>NC_056746.1:639451942-639601942 GCF_019279795.1 Protopterus annectens | reverse complement strand
AATCAGTGCATATAGTGGAAATAGCTATCTTGTAGTAATGTATTGTTGAGCAGTAGTTATGCCTGTAGTATTCTATGTGTGCACTGCTGTAGGTCGCAAACTCCTCATACACCACAAGGGATGATATATTTGGGCTTGGAATTCATTATTTCTTTTTTAGCCACTGTCTGTGTCAGGGTTGGTCCAACAAGTATGTGCTATAACAGGGGATAGTATATGATGATGTATTGTAACAGTAGACATATGTATGGGTGTATTAGTGAGATGAACATGTCAAAGGAGAGCTTACTTTGCAAATATGATTTGTATTGTGGGATAATGTGCCAATAACTGTGTAATGTACAGTATCCTAGGCAGATCTGTCTCTTCTGTATTCCATTTTACATAGCATTTGTGTTATGTTATGCAAACATTAGTTATGTCTGTTGGCAATTACAATGCTCAATAACAGGATACATATGAATTGTATTAATTTGACGGTTTAGCAGCATGATAGCAAAGACAGTTGGAAGAGCTAGGTAACTATCCATGCACATAAGACATGTAATATCCACCTCTATAGTATCATTTGCAAACCAATAACAGCTATGCATGTGTACATGTTATGCAAATGTGTTGTGACCCTTGTTAAAGGGCTGGGCCAAATGGCTATGTGCATACCTACATAGAGTGGATATTGAGAGTAGAGACCCACTGGTTGAGCTTTCATGTTTGTGTAGCCTAACCTCTCATTGCCAACCTAACAGCTGCTTCCAAATACTGTATATAAGGTTGTGCACAGTACTGCTAATGAAACAAGTTGCATATCATCTTTAACTCCAGTGTAACATCTGCAGTAAGAGTGTAAGATGCAGGAGACTGCTGCTCATGTGTAATAGCTGCTTTATAGGTGATGGCTTACACTATCTGATTATGTCCTGATCATATTGATAGTGGCAGCAGAGTCTATTGATACTTAACTCTGTTTGGGGAGTGGGAGTCCGTGCCCAACAGACCTCAGGTTTCTGGTGGATATATGCGTATATACCCAGAAAAGGATACAGACCTGTTGACACTTGCATCATCTGTAATCAACTATCAAGATGTGATGTGCTCCTCAGATGAGGATTGCTGCTAAAGTTAGCTACTATATTTCTGTAACAGCCAGTGTTTTCACGTCCATAACTCAAATATGTACTTGTGAGCATCACCGTCTAAAACATATTCATAAGCAATAAGTAAACTAAATACAATGCCAATACTTGGTACTTGTAGTACTGAATGCTTATACAGGCATGTCCACCAGTCAGCTACTGGTGTTTAGTAATGTCAGCTTTGTGTATGTGGCCATCCTGGGGGGAATGTAATCTCTATGCCATGTACACTGCCAAACCCACCTAACACCACACCCCACACATTGCCTGGGATGCAGCTACAGAGGCAAGCTGGAAGGAAGTCCAATCTACAGCCATGACTGGACTGGACAGTCATGCGGTGTAGGTTACCACATGCATCTCATCACCAGACTCAACACATACCCTTACCAGAACACAGTAAGAACACCCACGCATACCACCAGAAACCACACACATTCACAGAGGCTTCCAAGTATCTGGCCAAGCAAGGGACCTCCCAAGCTAGAATAGACAGACAACAAAATACACCAACTGTATGACATATGTTGCAAAGCTGTGCCACTCCTCAGAACACGTGACCAGAAACATGCCCAACAGTACTAATTTGTGAATGCAAAGTCTAGCACTATGTCACACACCAAGCTATACAAGGGCAAACATACTGTCAGCTGCCTGTCTGCCATGATTAACCACAAACCCATACACTCAGACCACCTTTTGAAGTGTACACATGGCTCTGGCATATTCCATGTTGTTGTGCAGGACCTGGGATGCCGTAGCCTGGACTGCATGGAAACACACATTTAGGAACTGTCAGGTCTTGTAGCCCATGCAGGTATGTCCCAAGGCCTGGGTAGCAGTCTGCCATTGCCCAGAATGATACTGTAGTACAGGGACAAAAGGATTGTATTCCCCAATTGTCTAATGTATTGGTGTAAACCAAAGGGTATCCAGTATCTCTCTGCCTGGGATAACATGGTTGACAGACCATGATGCTTTGCCAGACATGACCTGCACCTGTCACCCCTGGGAATCTGGATACTGGCTAGGGCTCATGTTTCCCCTATAGTGCCTTCATCATGCAAGGTTTAAGTGACAATTCCACTGCTGTAACAGGGGCAGCCAAGCAATAAACTGTGTGTCTAGCTACTCAGTGATACATTTTGGAAACTCAGTATGGACTCACGTCAATCCTTAACATGGATAACATATCTCTGCAGTGACAGATATGGTTCAAGGCTCCAGAGATCACCCCTGCATGACCATGTTATAACACATACCTCACCTCTTGGCCATTATCCTTTATTTGAACACACAGGCCACAGGTGTGTCCATATTCCTGAAGGATATGTACACTCCCAGGCTAGTTGCACTTGCATAACATCAGATGCATTACGCTGAGCAACTACCTCTGTGCCAAAGTGGAATCCAAATTGCACCTTGCTACAGATCACCCACCATGCCTCTGAATTCCCAACTGTCATATTGTGCTGTAATGGGGAATATTAGGTTTAAGACAGCAAACCATAATAATGACTACCCTCAATTATCCCACTATTAATTGGGAAGACTCCTCATGTACCAGCACCTGTGCTCAATGCATGTTGGATTTCATCACCACAATGACCTTGATCACCATAGTCAATCAAACAGGGCTAACAGTATGCTACACATAGTCAGTCTCCAAAGCCAATGTTATGCTTCTTAAGACAGAAGTAGTGAATGTCATGGCACCCATGCAGATGGACATTGCATGTGCAAATGCTGAATCCTACACAAATGCACTTTAAGCACTCACATTAGTGCAGTGATTGTGCTATTGAAACAGAACCAAGATTCAACCAAACACAAACAGGAAGGCAAACTGGTGGTACCCTGCCATAAACTGTACCACAGAAGGTAGAAACTGTTGCAAGAGTGAATACACATGAGTGGAGATGATCCCTGGTCAGCCTCAGTAAGATTTACATACACCATATAAGACCACACAACGCCACTGTGAAACTAATCGGCCACATATTATGAGGCCAACCACAGAACATTCTATAGCTGTGTCATGAATCGTAATGGCAACGATAACACTTTCCCTGCTTCACAGCACTATGGCAAGAGAAGTACTGCACCTACAGAAATAGCACTTGTTCATCCAGATAGAGTCAGTGACAACTTAAACCCACTCTCACCTTCCCCTCCAACAGGTACATATATTTATATATTCATGTACACTACAGAGTCCCTGTAATAACAACTATGCAGGTACAGGTTGCACTCTCTAAAGCCATACATACAGCTTGCATGGGACCTGTCAACATCCCAGGGTGTGTTTTACACAAATGTCAGAACAATTTGCTCTCCACCTACACATCATGTTCAATCATAGCTGCATGTCAGGCTGTGTACACACTGAATGGTGCACAGCAACAGTTATCACACCTCACAAAGGGGGAGACACCACTGATAATGGGAAATAGTGCAGTACTACCCTGTTAAGTCTGGTCTGTAAGGCCATGAACCTTGATCAACTTATGTGATGTAGTCAGTACAGATGTAGATGACAGTAAGGTTGATTCACACAACATATCTTGACCTTGCCAGGTCTTAGGACACCATCACCCATACTGGTTTCCAGCTACACTCAGTAAACTAGGTGTATATTGCTATGTCACAAGATTGGTTGGCAACTGGACCGCTGGCAGAACCATCACTACAGAAGGTGTCTAAGTAATACATGTACAGCAAACCAGTGCCAACTACAGTAATACAGGGTTCAGTTCTGGGACTCCCCCTCTTTGTTATCTAAATCTATACCACACAGATTAACACAGAAGGCATCTGCCTATTGAAGTTTACAAATGACTATGAATTAGGAGCTATAGTTGACTCAATGAGTGCTATGTGCAACATACAGAAGGGCCTTTGTATGTCAGATGTGTGGTGTCTGACGTATGGCCACAATCTCACTGCAAAGTATTGCATTGTTATCCCCTATGTTAAAAACACTGTACCCATGAACTACCACCTAGGAAGTGGGCAACATAATGGAAACTGTGTGTGTATGGGATCCAGCTGGACAGTAGTCTTTCCTTGGATAGTCACTTCACCACACCAGTCAGGTAGTCATACGTGGCACCCTAATCATAACAGGGTGCCATCCATGAATATAGAGATCATTGTTCACCCATGCTCAACACTCAATTGACCCATAATAGATCACATATTTCCTTTAAGGGTTATTGGCCATGTTTAGATGGCCTACACCGGCCTTCCCAAACCCTAGCCCCACTATGTAGCATGATGCCTACCCTGAATAAAGCCATGTCCAACCCAGAGATATTGGACATGTGACACTTGCACATCCTGATTTCAAATAAACACATACTTCATGGACATCCACCTTTGTAGTACAAGGATCATAACATGCCTGACAAATCCCTGTCCCATACACTTTACATACTCCTGCCATACTATACATCCCTGTCCAGCAAAGCTGCACATTGCCCCTCTTTGAGACATGGTGTGATGACCGCATGGCAAATATATCAGTAAACCTGTGGATCAGTTCTGTGGCACTGCTTGAACTGGCCACTGAAAGTTACCTGTCTCTTAGCTACAGCTAGGTAACCTTACAGCCTATGCTCATACATGGCCCAGGGCATATAGCCTACTAGTTCACTATGACCATATATGCTATAGCTGATATCCAACCCTGCAAATACCATCAAGCTAGTCATTGTCCTATGTGTTTCACATGTGCAACACAGGTAATACATGTCAGGATGCTATACTACTGTACAGTGCCATGTAGATGTATATGGCAAAACACATGCATGTACAACTTGCTGTGATCAAGTCTGCGGGGTCACAGGTCATGTCCCCTAAGGCTGTGTATGACTATATATGTGACATATACACAGCATTAAGGTCTCTTGCATTAATGTCAACACATCCAGGCATGTGCTAATAGGTAAAGACACCAGTACAGGCAAACAGACATGCCCACATCAAGACAGCATCCACATGAAGTATGAGCAATGTCATCACTTGACACACACATATATGATGATAACATGAAATCACCAGTAAGTGTCAAATGTGTGTGAGTTAAACATGTCAGTTGTGTTAGTGTTATGCAGATTTGCAAAGCCATATTTGTAATTATTATAAATGTGATACACATGTATGTGCAGCTGTACTTTTGAACTTCTCTGTGAGTTACTGTGACCAGTCACTGCCATAATGTCTGCCAGGTATGCCACGTGCCAGGCTGCCACTGTCTGGCCACATGGAGGATGAGGTCCTCATTCCATACCTCCTTGACAACCATGAGACACTTTTCAGACATGTGCCACAGGATGCACAGTACCGGGATGCCCAGTGGGAGGAACTTCGCAGGAGGGTAAATGATGATGGCAGCCACATTCGCACTATCAGCAGGTGCGCCAACACTGCACTGACTTAATTAGATGGGCAAAACAGCATGCAAACGCAATTGCCAGGGTACAAGCTGCAACAGGTGGGGGGCCACTCACCCAGCCCCCACTCACATGTACTGAGGTGCTCCTGGCCACCCTGGGGACACCTGCAGAACTCCATCCACATAGTTCAGCTGTTATTGTGGAGGTGGGTGTCCCACAACCACTGAGCCAGGAGTTGGCTGGTAAGTCACTACTGCACATATAACACAACTATATTTAATATAGATACATGTGTTACTGTACAATATTTAACTTAACATTATATGCAAGGCATGTATGCACACATGCCACATACTATAGTTTTCTAATCTATGTATGCACAGATGTGCATACTGCATAGTATAGTCTATTGCACTGGCTTATGTGCCAACATGCACATTGCACCCTGTAGCTATCACACAGGTGTGGATAATGATCTTACTGCTCTGACACTCCTATTTAGGTACCTCTGACATTTTGTAGTGGCAGCAGCCTGTTGCTGGTGAGTTTGTTATTACTTATCAGGCTTGATAAAGCACAGATCATATTAAATGCATGCTATCTGCCATGTGGCCATTTAACACACATACTCGGCTGGAGCGCCTTCTGTGTGGAGTCTACATGTCCTCCCTGTGGTCAAGTGGTATTCAAAAGACATGTGCAAATGGGCGTGCCGTCGTTGAAGGTTGGGCGTTGAGCTGGCACCTCGGCACCGTAAAAATCTACTGCCAATCATTAGCGGACCGGAGTTCCATTGTGGCGACCCTTAACCGGGAAAAGTCAAAAGAAGAAGAACAACAACAACAACACATTATGTATGGTGAGCCTGTTAATATATACAGGTCAGACCTGCAATGCATCACAGTGGTTACCGATGTGGAATATTTGAAGACTATATGAAACACCTACACTAAACCTTACAAACTGTCATTGCCAGATGTTTGGACAGCTTAAAATACAATGCTGGAGGTGTGGTTCACTGTAGGGACATGTACTACAGATCAGCATCACACATGTGGGGAATACAAACAGTACTATACAGAGAGCATATGTGTGCACACACTCTATATGTTTTCGAGCTGGATTATGACAAACCAACAGGATTCACCCTTGTGGAGTATACCCTTGCTATGAATGTCACACAATGTCATCTGCTATCTGACATGTTGTGGGCTGACTGCAACACTGGTTAACTATCTTGCAAAACATGATGTCTCACATCCCAAACATACCACCCTTTTTCTGCATAAACTTGTCCTCAGTGGAGCATATGACATCTACGGGTATATGTCATATGGGACAACACTGACATATGAAATAGATGCCCATCACAACCATTGGGCAAAACATGTTTACACATGGCCATGGAGGATGGCCAGAGACATGAAGCAATACAGACAGTAGAAAGGATGTACATGTGTGTATACCCTGTTGTACATTGGCTCGACACAATACAACTATGGCCTTTGTGTAATGGTTATATTGCAGATATGACACACTAAACATCATACAGGGTTGTGCACACCTTGTGTAGGCATGACATCAAAGCATCACAAAACATGTCTTGAACATTTTGAGTGTGTCATGACATGAAAGTTTTAACCTATACAGTATCCAAATAAATACATGTGTTGCACAACATACACACACAACCACATCAGGCCACAGATACATTACATTCACCTTGCTGGTGTCAGACATCATTGTCATGGTTGCTACTCATGTGTGTGAGGTACACAGATGGCATGTGTAACATGGTGTACTGCACAGTTACCCATGTCTGGGCATAGTTGCCAGGCATCCGCAATATGATTACAGATGTGCAGGGGTGTCATCTGTATACCCTTCAGTGACCTGTGTCACACATTCCACATTAGGGTTTAGTGTGTATACACCTCAGTAATGTGGGTCACATTCCACATTAGATATGTATTGTATCTCCACACAGTCATGGCTATGAATTGTGTCTATAACTCACACTGTATAGCAATAGTGAAGCCATGTGATGCCCTGCAATGGCTATGCACATCAGCTTAATGTGCAGTATGTCACTGTATATCTGTAGGGCAGGCTGACAACATTGCGTCAGCTTAAGGTCCATGCTAATATAACACGTCCCTGCATTTGGACACCAGTACCTCACTGTATATTTGAAAGGACACCATTGTGTTAAGCATGTATGCATGTCATTCATCACATCAGCAGAAGACATGTCATACTACATGTGATTGGCAAGGTCATATGCCACACATCAGGCCGGTGTACTGTTAACCTGTGCTGGTCTGTGGCACCATTGCAAAGTAGGGACAGCCATGTCAAACATGTGTGTACAGCCACATGCACATTGTCTGCAGACTCAGCTCAGGGGTAAGCAGAATAATGTTGAACAGACATGCAATGTTTATGGGGAGATATGCAAGCTAGGGCTCTGGCAAACATAGTATTCACTCAACATACCCTTCTGCTCATGTCTTCCTCACACATAGGGGCAGTGGCCAACATGAAGCATCACTGGCAGATGTACCCAGGTCAGCGATGTTCTATTACGATGTGGGGTATGGTGCACAAAACATGGCAGTGCAGTGCAACGGTGCATAGTGCATGCATTGTGTTGCAGGTTTGGGGCATAACCTACTAACACAAATTGTGCAACACAGGGATGTATGCTAACTACTGCTATAATTGTGTAAGCTGCATGACTTCTGCCGTAACACATGCATGCTGTGTGCAACCCAGGGATGTATGATAACTACCACTATAATAGTCTAAACTGAATGCCTTCTGCCATATCACATGCATGTTGCATGCCGTTGGGTGCCATATAATGTGTCTGTCTGTGTCTGTCTGTGTGTCTGCCTGTGTGTCCCCACAGACTCTAGCAGTGATGATGAAAGTATGATTGAGGCACAGACAGGGTTGTCAGTGGCTGAATCTGTGCTATTGGTTGGCATTCCACTTGTATCTCCCTCATCCCTGCACAAAGTTGTCATGCCTACACATACCTCATCACCAGTGGCCATAGTGGAAGGACAGGTGGCCAGTGGTAACATGGAACAGGAAAGTGTGGAGACTATGGAAGGTGTGTCTGCACACCATGATCCCAGCCAACTGACTGGTGATGTCCCACACTGGCATGTGCCAAGTGCTGCTCATAGGGGGGCTTCTGGCCAACATGCCCCTGCAAGACATAGCACATCAGCTAGTGTCACCAGATGCATGTTTCAGGCTGTAATGGAGGAACAGGCACACTTTAAATGGCACAGCAGAGAAGGTCTGAGGCTTCAGAAGGCTGCTGTCCATTCTTTAACTGACAACATCCAGGCAATTGCAAATGCTCACCATCAGCTTGCAGATGTTTTGGATAAACAATTGTGTGACATGGTGGGAGTCCTTGACCATGGCATGTCGATCCGTGAGAGTGGAATGCCTGTGCTAGAACATCTGGTGGGAGTAAGGCACCGGGTACATGGACGTAGGCCAGCTACACCAACTGTTGAAGGTGTACGTGAACATGCTACTTCACATGCCCGCTCCCATACTGGCGGTAGCAGCAGCAGTGCAGCTGGTGCTGTGCTGTCCACACCAGGACACAGCAGGCCACGTGCATGTGGTCCTGGATGGTTCTAACAGGGACATGTTTCCGGTGGACATGTGTCATCAGACAGTACCCAATCTGGACCTCTGCCTGATAGTGGCCGTGCAACCCCTGGCAGGCGCAGGTCACATGGCCGTGGCTGGACACTGTGAACTATACAACCTGCCCTGTACAGTCTGCAGCTGTCAATAATACCCCTATGTAGGCCAGCCACATGCCAGACCAGTGTGCATACATACACACACACACACACACACACACACACACACACACACACACACACCAGAAACAAATGTAGGGCACCTCAACACACACACGCATAACATCCAAATAAGCCCAATGAGATGAAAGGCCTTAACCCACACACATGATGTCATCCAATGGTACAGCCTAGGCCTCTGGCAAACATTATCACCCTGTGCATATGATGATGCCTATGTCGCATCCCTGTCATCCATAGCATCGGTGCGGGGACATGGTCATATGGTCTGATGCACAGGGTGAATATACTAGGAAGACAATTGCAGATTACCATTGTTGAGTAGGGTTGAGAGGCAGCAGACATACCATGTACTAGAGTTTTAGAATGCATTTTGTACTGTTGACAGTATGTATCATGTGTAACACTAGTAACTGCATGTTGATCTTGATGTTCTGCTTTCCTCTTTCAGGTGTAATTGCATGTGCCAAATGTGTGCATACAGACTACAAGGGGGATGTCAGTGCTTTCAGTTAGTGTCCCATATGTAATTTTAGACTACTCACAGGTCTGTATGACAATACCTGCATGCACTTTGTAGCTTCCACATCACAGTTATACTCTCACAAATTTCAAACATGTTTACTGATCTAATGGTCCAAGAGCATGATAGCTGTGTAGTAAGCTACTGTGGCCAGAGCCTCACATCCATACTGGGTGACATCACAGGTATAGTTACCCAGAACGGGGAGGAGGTAAAAGCGTGTCTCAGCAGATGACAAGGGTAAAGGCCAGTTGAAAAGGTGGTTTCTCTTTAGAAAGCAGTTATACCCACTCTCATGGCAGGATGCAAACACACATACACACCCAAACACTCAGGGATTCACAGACACACACACTCTGACACACACACACAGTTGTCAGTGTTGAGATTAGAACCCTGCCTATGTACAAATCATTATGATAGTACTACACAGTTACGAGGCAAGCCACAAAGATTACACATTTAAAGACAGTCAGAATGACCTTCTACGATTGAGGACATCCACAGGGATACTAGATTGCAATGAGTGGATGTGGGGAGAGGGTTTTATCATTTGACTATGGTAATATACAGCCTCACTCCAGGGATCAGAAAGCCACATACACACACACACACACACACACACACACACACACACACACACACACACACACACACACACACACACACACACACACACGCAATGTGGCATTCACAAAGATATATACCTAAGTCACGTATAGACACTTGACATGTGTGAGATTCAAACCCCTGCCTATGTCTTGCTTTCCACACTTCACCCTGTACAGATGTCTACAACAGTGTACAGGAGCGTAAAAAAACATTGGGGATGTATTCCCCACCATACATGACATATATGGACACACACACAGCCACACGTGCCAGTACTGGGAATCAAACACATGCCTATCTCATGATAGGTATTACAGAGTTACAGCACTATTGTGCATGCTACAAAGCTTACTGACTTTTACCTTTGCCAGCTATGCTGACATATGCACAATATATGCACAGGGGAGGTGTTTCTGTTACAGGTGTCAAGAGGTTTGCCTTCAGTGTCACCCTTACTGCATTCTACTTTGTGTTCCTTACTCTTCAATTAACAACACCAGAGCTTAGCAGTTACACAGGATATTGTAGGAATGGTTGTAACACCTGTGAGCTGTCTTCAGTAATCATTCATCTGCAAAGTAGCCCCACCACTTAGTAGTTATGTCCAAACATCTGTCCATACCTAAAGTACAGCTTACTGTACTTTGAGCATATCACCATATACACTTGGCAATGTTGAGGCTGCATTGCAACTGCATGATGTACTAAGACAACAGTCACCTTCAAACATCAGACACTCCACACACATGGAATCTAAACACACATCAATACATGTACACATATGCAGTCTCCATCAGTAAGTGGACTATCAGGTCAAGAAGATACATTCCACACCTTCCCCACACCATGTGTGAAACCTAGCTGAGCATTACACCCTATTGGATGTTCTATTCATGTACCAGTAGGACACTCAACCACCTTCACTGAGTAGCTAAGTGGATATTTATGCGAACAGCACATATCAGCAAATGACACACACAGCAATATTCAATGTCATGATGCCACAAACTGTTAGTTGACAGTTCCACTGTGAAGCCAGGGCACTGTAATGGTCAACAGTGAGCACATCATATTTGCCACACACACCTCATAGTTGCCACACACACCTCATGATTACTGAAAGGGTGCCAGCAATGTGCTCTGTTTGAGCTAGGCATTACACTTGTTCAAGCATGTGTGAGGTCTGTGGCTTATAAACATCTCTCCCCAGCACGTTGTGGCTATTGTGGTAATACAGTTCACGTCCAGACAGCACACAGCATGCATGGCTTGCAATTGTTGACATGGGGTATATGTAGGAGCTGTGGGTCACACATGGCTGTACATGACATGGACATATCACCTGTAACTACTCAGGAACATACAGAGCATAGTTGTATTTCCCTGAGTCTGTCAATACAGGTCATGTGTGTAAGGCCTACGGTCCTGTTATTTGGGTATGTTTGTAGGCATTGCATTTGGTGGACATGTCTAAAGACATACATGCCACATAGATTGTTGTATGATATGATAGATGTCATGGGTGACCAGTAGAAAGGGATTATTACCTCTGTCAACATAGATATCAAACCTTATGTACTGTTAGCATTCAGCAGCCATGGACCTATCTTCCATGTGCATGTATGTAATGAATGTAACCATCTGTATGTACAAAAGACAACAGCAGCTATGGTATTTTAATTTATGTTGTATGAGTGTGGGATGTACATATCCAGGGCAGGTACATCTAGGTCATATCCAACCATGAGGGTGTTGTTTACTGGTGTACAGCAACAGTCAACTGTGTTACTGCTAACAACATCTGAGGGACCCTGGTATGTGTACAATTGACCTGGTTAAAAACAGTGGTATCATTGAATTGCATAACACATTATGCAACTGTGGCAATACATGGATACTTTGCACAGTTGATGTGGGGCTAGGTACAGTCCACCAGTCGAAGGTTACTTGGTGCTGTACCATAATATTTCATACCACATTTATGGATGTGTGTTGATAGTCTGAGGACAGGGTGGGATGTATATGAGGATGCAAGCTAGAAAGCAGCTTTTGCCACTGTCACCTGTACCTGAGTCATCTGTGATGAATTATGTTGGAGTAGTGGTCTTTACTTGTGAGTAGCCTTTATGAATATGGGGACACCACCACCTGGAGTGGTCCATACCAGTGTTATGAACCACATGTTTGGATCTGAGTTATATGGTGGTAGTGCTATTGTGCACTACAGAGCCTTCAGACAGGCTTTCCTCACTGCACAGATGTCAGTATTCCCATTGTAGGTTCTACATTGAGCAAGTGGATTATGAAAGCCACACATCTAGCACTGGTTAGCATAAGCATCCAATGCAATTGTCTTGTAGGTGTCAGGGTGTTACTTCTGTGTTTAGAACATTTGCCTTGGAATGGCACTATATGGGTAAATGCAACCTAGATATTATCCACACTCCCTTGAATGATGGCTGCATGTGATATGTGACAAAGGCTTGTCTTCTTTCAGTCATGTCATCCCGGAATGACAGACACTAGAAAACCTCATAATTACAACAGGACATTGGCTCATTGTTTTGGTCAAGCAGTGTGCCACTCATACCATGACATCACTGCAAGTGGCAGTACTGTACTTGGAATCAAATGCTACATCTGAGGGGACGGACAGCAGCAGATGTGTAGATGACCAATGTGAGATATACTTAGTGGAACAGTTCTGCTAATAATGACACCTACTAACACAGGCGGGTGAGGTCATCTTGACACCTGCACCTCAGTACCATTAGACAATGGGGCTCACATATTATGCTTGCACATGCCACTGGTCCAACTATGATGCCACTGTCCACATCCTGATATCAATGTATGCCTTTCAAGGCAGCTATGTGTGTGCCACATGCTGTACTTTGCATCCACCTGTGTGTCCCAGTTAACCAATTGTCTGTCACTTCCACACATGCATGATTGTGCATGCTTCACATATATATAGCAGTACTTCATGTACATGTATGCATGCGTATCACACAGCATAGACTCAGATATATCATTTATGGGCCACATACAGGTATCTGTTAGTAAACCTGTATGATGTGCATATATATTGACAGTTAAGATGTACATAGCTGTAAATCTGTGTGTTTACAATAGGAGTCCATTACAAATGTGTTCTGTATGTATCAGTGTATGAGCGTGCCCATTGTCGACTTGTGGAATTGGAGTCACTGCGTCCAAACAAGCCCTTTGTTTCTAAGTGTATGAGCATGCCTAGTATAACCTTGCATAGTTGGAGTCAGAGTGCATCCCAAATGGCCCTGTGCTACAAAGTGTATGAGCATGGCCACTGTCACCTTATGTGATTGGAGTCAATGCATCCAAACAAGTCCTGTTATTCTAAGTGTATGAGCATACCCACTGTAACCCTGTATAGTGATAGTAGTAGTCCATTCCACAGATGGACATACTCCAGTACAAGGCTTGTTGTGCTACAAATACACCTCTCAGGCCTACCTATTTCTTACCTGCGGATGATGTGTCTTGTTTGTGAATACAGGTTGTAATGGACTCCTACTTTAAACACACAGGTTTACAGCTATGTATATCTTAACTGTCAGTATCCCTGTTGATGTCCTCAGTCTTAGAAGGGTATTCTGACAACTTGGAAATGTGTAATCTCTGTGGTGCATGTCGTAACTGTGTAGTACTGTAATAGTGATCTGTAGATAAGCAGGAGTTCTGATCCCATCACTGGCAACTGTGTGTGTGTGTGTCTGCAAAGCCTGGTGTGTGTGTATGTATTTGTGTCTGCATCCTGTCACGAGAGTGGGCTTTACTGCTTTCCAAAGAGAAATCACCTTTTGCACTGGCCTTTAACCTTGTCATCTGCTAAACCACCCTTTTCCCCCCTCCCCACTTCAAGTAATCATTCCTGTGATGTCACCCAGCTCAGACGCTGAATCAGATTAACTGTAGTTGTATTGGTTCTGTGGCACATCCCCCAACTGCTTACCACTCTATTAGTAACCTTTACATAGGCAAGACTTGTAAGTACAATACTGGCAAGTGTTTGTGTGTGTGACTACACTGTAGCCAGGCATACACATGTGTTATGTCTTTTAACATGCTACACACCATGGTAGTCATCTGTGGTGAGTGGAGTCTACAGAATATTACATAGGTAGGAATAGAAAAGAACAGAGAGTCAAGAATGGCTACTGATGGGTATGTTATTTTCCTGTGCCACTGTCGAGCAGTGACTCAGAAATGAACCCCGGGGTGTATTTCCTTACCCATCATTCCCCCCAAACTCCACAATCCCCGGGGTATATTTCCTTACCCATCAGTCCCCACCCCAAACTCCACATACATAACAACCATCCCTTCTCTGTTGAACTAATTAATATTTAAATGTTATAATACAAGAGTTGCCTGTGTTTTGTGTACACTTCAATTCTTTTGGAATCCTGTGTAACAAAGGGTCTTCAGAGCTGTTTATATACATGGCTATAAATGTGTCTGTGTATATACATATATATATGTGTGTACACATCACAGAAATGCATAGATATATATATATATATATATATATATATATATATATATATATATATATATATATATATAGTATGTATTTATAACAGTTGTACATATGTAGACTTGTCTATGTTTTTTCACAAAGTACAGTACAATTAAAGGTACTGTACATATGTACACAAAGTGACTGTCCCATGTGTTTTCAGTACTGTGGAATACCTGTAATAAATGCTGTATTCTAAAAACCATGAAGCATGTATTTAACTCAGATGGCTTAGTGGTAAGTCCAGTGACTATGGTGTGCATGGTCCAGGGTTCAAGATCTGCAATGGTTGTTAATAACTTTGTTTAAGCCAGAATAAGGCACTTTTAAGTGGATGTAAATGTGTTTTTGTGACACTAAGCAGCAGATAAACACATTTAAAAGAAATGTAGAACTCGCAGTACACTTAAAATGCCCTTCTTTGGTAATGTTACTGATGTCATTCCTTGTGAAATACACCTTTGGGGAAGAAGTACTTCAGTAATGTCTGTGGCGTGTACTATGACTGTGTACTGTAGTGTAATAAACTAGTTAGGTAGGGGTTAAAGTACCAGATATGACAGGTGTGTATGTGTGTGTGACTTGTATCCTCTGTAGTGGTGGTTGTAAGTGTGTGAAACCTGTGGACAATGTGGAGGGGGTTTTGCATATTTTGTATGTCGGTTGTACTCTATATTACAATGTCAACCATACAGGGATAACAGATGTAAATTAGCTCTGAGGCTGGGGTGCAAAGCAATACCCATACATGTGACATCAAGACCAGCCAATCACAGTTAGCAACCCCACTATTACCCAGAGCACACACTCAACCCATGTGTCATACGCACACACATGCCTAGGCAACAGCCAATATGTGGGTAGTACACTGCATATTGGCCACTAATAGTAACTTTGCTGTGATAGCAGTGGGCTACAGTGAGCATGTCACCCTGGCCATCTGTCCAATATGCACGTACATGCACACAGTGGACCTCGACCATGTTCCCCAATTGACACCTGCACCAGCTATGGTGCCTTCACATGTGACTCAAAACTGACATACCATGCCTGACAACATGCTTACAACTGCTTTACAGTGTCTTAATCACTCTGTATCCATCGGCCTTTGTTCTGCCTAGCAACAAAATCAACAACCTCTGCTAGGCTTGAACCCAGGACCATGCACACCATAGTCAAAGTGATTTAACTCTAAGTCACCTCAGATATACATAACCCTTCTGTATTCACAAACACATCATCCGGCCCAGTCATTCAACAGTACAGAGAATGTATTCCAACATGTAGATGTATGTGTGTGTGAAAATATATTAATGTTTACACAGATACACATGTGTGTATATGTATATATATATATATATATATATATATATATATATATATATATATGTATATATATATATATATATATATATATATATATATATATATATAGGAGCACTTTATAATACCGAAATTCTGAAATACCGAATTTCAGAATCCCGAGATCATAAAGGCGAAGGCTGGCAATACCGAAACACCAGAAGCGTGAAATTCAAAATCCCAAAGTTCAGAGATTTTCAATTAGTGCTTCTGGTGCTGCACCGCATGAATGGATAGCTGGAGATTCAGGTAAGTATTTATGTTTAAGGGATTTGTTTAGGGGATTTAGAGTGTGTCAATGTGTTGTGTTACTATGATGTGTGTGTGTGCAAGGGGGATGTAGCTTGAATGGTGGTGTTTTCGTGTGTGTCTGTAGTGCGACCTTGGACTTAGAATATTTAAGTGGGGGGTGTGGGGGAACAGGGGGACTTGCCCCCCCTGCTTGTCTGTAGTGTAGATTCATGTGTTTGTGTGTGGGAGGGAGTTGTGTGTATGTCCATGTGTGTATGTAATATTCGGGATTTCAAAATTTGCACCTCTGGCATTATACAGACAGTGTTCCCTTGTATTGTAAACTTTCGACTTTATGATCTCGAGATTCTGAAATTCAGTATTTCAGAATTTCGGGATTATAAAATAAATGTATATGTGCATATATATATATATATATATATATAGATATATATATAGATATAGATATAAATAGATATATATATATATATATATATATATAGATATATATATAGATATAGATATAAATAGATATATGTGTAAGCAGATATTTATGTCTATATAGGTATATACAGACATACATCTGTAGATAAGGTGGGGACATAGCAGAAACATATATATCCACATGTACCATGAATGAAGTTGACAGGCACAAACAACATACGTCATGCACGAATAGGTATTCTCCCCCACAGCCAAACATGTCTGCCCTGCAATACACTACCAACTGTTGCAGATCCCATAACCAGAACCTTACACAACAAAGTCACAAGATGTTGACAGTACCCCATCCCACCTGTATGATGTCAGGCTGGTATCAGTAACATATCATGCAGTACAGTCAGGCTCATAATGACTCCCAGTTTGCAGTCATCTGTTACCTTTGTTAGCCAGAGTCCTGTACTGTTGGCTTGTACTACAGAGATGTTGCTTTCAAACAACAGTGGTCCCCGGACTGAACCCTGAGGTACTCCACCTGTCATTTGTCTGTGGATGGCTTTGGAGATGGTTACACCTACAGTTTGGGTTCTGTCAGTAAGCCATGTGGCAAACCATCGAGTGACATAGGGATGTATGGCCGGATTAGTATGTTAATCTATTTTTCCAGACTGGTGTATGGTATTGAAGGGCTTGGCGAGGTCCACATAGGCGTTGTGCATGGCCTTACCCTCTTCAACAGATATGCAGACTGAGTCAAAGCAGACAATCAGTTTCAGCGGGCAAGAGTGGCCCTCCATGAGCCCAATCTGTGTGGGGTCCAGTGTTTGAGGGTTGCCAATGTCTGTGTTCCAAACCTCCCTGATAATGCATTCCATGGCCATGCAGATCAGGCTCATCAGACTGATGTGACAGTAGTTCCAGGGATCCAAGGTGGATCCCCCCTTGTGGAGTGGGATAACTGCAGCTGTGCAGCACTCCATGGGCATCAGGCCTGATGCAAGGTTATGATTACACATACCAGTCTGGTCCCATGGATGATGCATTCTTAGCTGTGGATAGTGCGGTTTCTGCCTGTGTGGCCATGATTACTGGCCAAATGAACTCTGTTCATATTGCTATGGGCCATTTTGGGGGTGAAAGGGGGTAACTGTGGCACTAAACCAATCTGCTAGGATATTGGCACAATAAGTGGGAGCAGTCTGCATAATGCCATTCTGTCATAGCTTAGAGCACTTCTCATCATTGCCAGTTAGATTCTGGACATAACTATAGAATGCTGTGTGGTTGTCTAGGAATCTGTGGTGAATTTAGTTACATAACCAACCTTGGAGGATTCCATGAGGGATCTGAACATCTTACTGTGGCTGGTAAGGAAGTTGTTTGCATCCTTGGAGTATCCTTTTTGCATCAACAGTGTCTACCTTCTGTTGTATGCTCTGTTAATGGCAGGACACCACCAGACTGGCTTGCTTATTTGGGAGGTGAGCATTGTGGTTCCATGTGGGATGTCAGGAATTATGCACAAGTGGATGTGCTCATACAGTACCTTAGTGCATGATTCATCAGTAGAACTGTCAGCTCCTGTCTCCATGGGTGTCACAAGCATTGTCACGTCTGCCTTGAGTAGCATGAAGTTGGCTTTGGAGAGGTCTTTTATGGACAACTGTATCTACATTCCTTTCACATGTTCACTTTGTTTAGCCTATGGTGGAATTACTGTGGTGAAACCTCAGTCTCATGTACTGTTGTGATGGCTTAGTGGTTAGTTACTGTGACTATAATGTACAGGGTCCTGGGTTCATGACCTGCAAAGATGTGTTATTTTGGTCCTGCCAGGACAGTGGTTAATGCATTCAGACTAATTGTGGCAATTTAGATTAGTCAAACTCAGTACAATTCAAATGCCCTACATTGGCAATCCTGCTGATGTCAGTCACTGGGGGGTACACCTTTAGGGAAATGAGTATTCTAACAAACCTTGTGATGCATGCTGTAACAGTGTAATGCTATAGGGTGATATAGAACTCTGGTAGGGGTTCTAGTCCCACACATGGGAGTTGTGGATGCTTTTGTGTCTGTTCCTATGCCTGTGTAGAGAGCACTGCATGTTTGGCTAGTCACACTCACTACAATTCATTGGCCCTACTTTGGCAATCCTGCTGATGTCACCCACCTAGAAATACACCTCTGTGGATGCTGTAACCCAATAAACTCTGTAGCGTGTCCTGTAACTGCGTATTGCTGTAGTGTGGTGAAGTAATTAGGTGTTCTAATCCCAGACCTGGCAAGTGTGTGTGTGTGTGTGTGTTTGTCTGTCTGCCTGAATAGAAAACAATGCTTTTTAGAATAGTCACACTCCATACAATTCACATACCCAACTTTACCAAGGCATTCAGGATTAGGTTGCTGATGTCACCCACCTGGAAATACATGTCTGGGAACCTTGTAGCCCAGTAATCTCTATAGCGCATGCTATAATTGCATAATGCTGTAGTGTGATGAACTAGTTAGGAAGGAGTTCTATGCTAAGACATGGCAGGTGTGTGTGTGTGTTTGTGTGTGTGTGTGTGTGTGTGTGTGTGTGTGTGTGTGTGTGTGTGTGTGTGTGTGTGTGTGTGTGTGTTTCTCAGTCATATCCTGTGTGGAGGTGGCTGTGAGTGTCTAACAACTGGACTTGTTGAGGAGTGGGTTTTGTACTTTTACTATATGGTGGCCATATTATATGTCACAATGTCCACCTAACGAGGATTACAGATTTCAATCAGCCAAGAGACTGGGTTGGCAAGCCATAACCCTACATCTGATAAAAGGCCTGGTGAACAAAGTAAGCAACCCTGATATTACCCGGAATACAGTCTGAACCCATGTCTCATACAGAAACACACTTGCCTATAAGATTGCCGCTACATTCCTAGTACCCTGTATATTGTTGACAGATAGTAAGCATGGTGTGATTGCAGTGGGCTGCAGAGGGCATGACACCCTGTCCGCCGGTACAATAGGCACATAATTGCAGACAATGAACCTTCACTATATTCCCCACTGGACGCCTGCAACATATGTGGTGCCATCAAATTTGATCCACAAAGGACATACAATGCCTTACACACATGCCCTGTATGGACAGATGCCACTGACACCAGGGAATACCTGTATCATGCTATCAATGCCGGTGGCACTGGGCATCAGCACATTTGTAGAAGTAATGGGCAGGTATGGTCCTCCCCTACACCCTTCCTGCTCATCCCTAGCTATCTTGCCTACTGTCTTTCCCTCTTTGTGTCCCTTTTTCACCACCTTCCTGCAATACGCGCGTGTCTACACCTGTTCATGTGGGGTAAGCGGGAGTAAGCACTTTTAAGCAGCAGTAGGTGGGTTTCAGCCTGTTTGTAGGGGGGTTAGCACTGCCTGCACAGGTTAAGTAATCTAGAAGCTGAGTGTGAGAAACTGTAACTGGCTGTTAGCACTGCTTCCCGATGTGCAAACATGCTCACTAGTATTTACATATGCTTACTACTGCTTATTTATGCTTAGACCTGCTTACTACTGTCTTATTCATTATGACACTGACACTTCACTCCAGTTCACATTTAATTGTTATTAAGCAGGTTATACAGCAAACAGATGTCAAAATATGTTCATATACAGATTTCCAATGGAAAATGGTATGTGCTACAGTGGGATTCAAACCGGGAATGTCTGTTCGTTAGGCGGATGCTCTAACCACTACACTTTGCATGTATACCCATATACCCATAGATCCTAGTTCCCAAACACCCACCCAACACTTCACTGACACAGCAGTCATCCATTCTCCAGTTGGGAACAAGGTGTATCCACGCCACTACACTTTGGCCACTCCCTACTCCTCTGGACCCATCCCATGGGTTGACTCAGTCCACGTATCATCAGACATCCCAACCTTTTAGTCCACAAACATTGGTGAAATGAGTGACCAGTAGGACACTATTCCCAATTTTTGGTTTGTCCCACCTGGGACACACATGTCTTTATTTCAAGACTAGATTCTATACTTCATTACTTTGTTACTCCAGGTAACAAGACACTACAATAAATTAATAACTAAGACTATATGATAACGCACACATTACACATGAAAACTAATAATGTACGAGTTCAGCAAAATTATATTACAAATAAGATTGGTTTAGTGATTGGCAAATCACAGGAATGATTCCACTATTTCATAATGAGAAAGTCCTCACATTTTATTTTTTTGAGAACAGCACTAACATCAAACATAATACATACTTCTGCATGTTTGCAGATTCGTCCCTTCCCTCTATCTTCTCATAATCCTAATACTATAGTACTGCAATATACAACGGAAACATAACAACAACTTATTTCGCCTTGGAATTTTATATCCCAGCAAAATCATGCAAAATGTCGCAAAGAAATAAAAAAAAAAAATATATATATATATATGTATTGATGACAAGCATTTCATGACAGTCTAAGTAAGGCCTGCACTGTTACACAGGCCATGCATTTTGCATGATATTGAGTCTGGATATATAAGCCACAGTGCAGAGAAGAGGGTCACCGTCATTTCTGTAATGAACTATAAATAAATGTATATTTATTTAACATCTGTTAACCGAGTAAGCAGACTGTTCCAATGAGTCAGGACTCCATTCAGTCATGACTTGAGCCTTAGAGGCCAAACAACACAACTAAACATACACGAGAATCATACATCTCAACCTCTTAATGTAAGAAGTCTAGCCAAAGCCAAATATAATTGGGGGGGGCAAAGACTGGGACATACTGGGATCAATTCAATAGCTCTGCTTGACAGAGGCTCAGTAATTTGATCACTGGGGTGGCATAAGCCGGCACACCTTGGCTAGGCTTATAAATGCCCTTGGGCAGATAGCCTAGTACCTACCTATGAACCTATTACATTTATGATTATGCACAACCTATTATTCTATCTACTGTCGAGGTTTGTAGGGACACTTTCATGTTATTTATGTCTGCAAAAGGAATGAATGTGGTACAGGGAATGTACTTCTACATATAGATGTATGTATGTGTGTATGCATATATATTTATAACAAACTCACTGACCTTCACAAGGCGGTCCAATTAGAACCGGGCCATCCAACCCTAACATGCCTGGATCCATAATTTCATACCCATGGTTCCTCCACCCCACCCAAGTTCCACATACATGCAAACCATCCATTCTCCAGTTGCTATACCAGCCATAACACACCTCCACACAGTGCCCTCTCCCCAGCATTAGGGACCCTACCCGTATGTTGTCTCAACCCATGTATCATCAGGCTCTCCCTACCTTTTAGTCCTTGAACATATCTGCCCTGGCTTGTGTAATGGTCGGAAGTCCAAACAACCTGCAATTTCTGGGTAGTCCCACCAAGGACTACCCTGTAATTGTTTGTAAGGTAGACTTAGCAGGTCAACAATGTTACTCCCACTGGTAGTATCCTGCCTGTGGTTTGAGAAGCAGTGATTTGCTCACCCCTGCCCAGCTTGATATGACATAAGATGACAGCACTAAATAATACAGGAGTTGCTGTTGTTTTCCTTCTCATTCTTTTTGTATGCTTTATTGTCACGACATTCATTCTTCATATATATATATATATATATATATATATATATATATATATATATATATATATATATATATATATATATATATATATATATATATATATATATATATATATATATATATATATATATATATATATATATATATATATATATATTATATCTGTACATACACATGCACATACATCTACATAATTATATACATTTCCTATGCTGTTGCATGACTGTGCTGGATGATATGTTTGTGATAACATCAGATTTATTTGTATCTGCCATAGCTTAGTGGCAAATCACATTGGCTGTGGTGTGCAGGGTCCTGGGTTTGAGCTTTGCAGAGGCCATGTATTTTGTTGCTGGGTAGAACATGGGCCATTGGATACAGAGTGATTAAAGCACTTTTAAGCAGTTGTGAGTGGGTGTGTGCAGGTTTGCGCAACGGTAAGCAGTGCTAACTTCCAATTACAGTTTCTTAAATTCAATTAGCTTCTACTATGTTTACTGTGTGTAGGCACTGCTTACACCTGCGCAAACACACTTAAACATGCCTACTAGCACTTATATATGTTTTCTACTGCT
Source organism: Protopterus annectens (assembly GCF_019279795.1). Taxonomy (NCBI): domain Eukaryota; kingdom Metazoa; phylum Chordata; order Ceratodontiformes; family Protopteridae; genus Protopterus; species Protopterus annectens. The sequence continues at coordinate 639,578,648 of NC_056746.1, read as the reverse complement.
AATTTGTGCTTAAACCTGCTTACTCGTGCCTTATTCATTATGACACTACCACTTTAATTAAATTAAATTAATTAAACATTTAATGCAGTACTCCAGTTTACATTTACATGTTATTATGTAGGTTATATAGCAAAAAGATGTAAAAATATGTTCATATACACATGGAAAATGATATGTGCTGAAGTGGGACTTGAACCATGAATACCTGTTCGTTAGGCGGATGCTCTATCCACTACATTATTGATGGTAATGTTGATTCTGCATGTTTTTTCTATTTGGATGATTTTGACGTGTAAGCTATGCTAAGCAGAGGGCAGCGATGCGCAAACATGCTGCGCTTCACTTACACTTTAAATAACAAAGAAATACAAATGTAAAATAGGGGCACGGGGAATTTAAATGTAATAGTTCAAAGGATGGGGGATTAACATTCAACTACATGCTTGTGTGTTTACTCCTTTGATTTTATTTCAGTGTTCGTGGACACTCTTGTATACTTTGCATACATTTCAATATCCACGGACACTGAATTCATTGCTTACTATTAGAGGCAGGCTCTACTAGTAAGCATTTTAGGTTATGCAACTGTGGAGGCATGTTTAAGCCTCTGTGCCATGCTTAAACACACCTTCTGCACTCACACATGTTTCCTGTGCACGTAGAGGGTGCAGCAGCGTGCTATCATAAATATTCATATGGTGCTGCTGCAGCATCTCTAAGGAGTATGCTCGGTGCAAGGCTAAAACCATCCTTGCGCTGAGCTTCATGAATCCCGGGAAGTGAGTTGGCAGCTAAAGTCAGTGTATAGAAGTGCAAGGCAATCCACAAAGAGCAAACACTGTTGTAATAACATATACATTTGAGTAAATATATAGCACATACAAACGAGAAGCATAATTAGTCTTCATGTCTGTGATTTAGGTAGGCAAATGCACAATGGCTGTTAGTGCCTACTGGATCTTGAGATGCACCTTCTCGAAAGCTGATTACAACCTCTTGAGGGAAGGTATAAACAGCTTCACAGCTCCCTCACCCTCCATAGGAACTGCCACATATGTCCAAACCTACACCAAAGTACTATATGAGCACTTATATAGCTGCATGGAATCAGGAATACCTGACAGGACAAAATCCTCCTCCTCAAGGAAGAGTAAACCTGTCTGGTGGACATCTGCAATAAATAAACTCCATAATAAAAGGAAAAAAACTGCTGTCCAGGACCAAGAAGGAGCAGGTGCCTAATTAGAAGCAATCTCTCCTTAGTCTGAGCAAGCAAATAAGAGTAGTAGTAAAATCCTTCAAAGCAAACTTTGAGTCCAAACTGGCCAAATCTACTAAAGACAATCACAAGGGTTTCTTCACATATGTCCGCAAACTCAAGGGAAGCAACCAGATCTGCTCAGAACTGGTAGTCAAGGACACCACATACACAAATACCATAGATATAGCCAACATGCTGGCAGACAGGTTCAGTGAAAACTTCACCGCTCTTCCCCATCAGTAAATCAGGACATTTCCAGCACCTACCCCCTCTCCTTATTTCTAGAGAGCAAGTCATCACTGCCCTCTCAATGGAAAAAATACAACCTCCATGGGACCAGATAACATCCCAGGCTGCATCCTACAAGAACTCAGGCATGAAATTGCAGCACCATTAGGCACCCTATTCAACCAAAGCCTGAGTACTGGCTTTATCCCAGCAGAGTGGAGGACAGGCACTGTCATCCCTTTGCACAAAGCTGGAGTGTCCACTGATCTGCAAGACCATGGAGTAGATTATCATGGACCTCATTAATAAGGGCATTGGCAACCTCCAAACAATTGATCGCACACAGTTTGGTTTTGTCAAGGGGAGATCATGCCTGCTAAATTTGGTCGACTTCTTTGAGACAGTCACCAAAGCCATGGATGAGGGGAAGATGGTGCACACCGCCTACCTTGACCTGGCTAAAGCCTTCGATACTATTCCCCACTCAGGTATAATAGATAAACTCTTTCAACTAGGCATGAATCCCTATGTTATCAGATGGGTAGCAAACTGGCTCACTGATAGAACCCACGTAGTCAAAATAGGGGAAGCCACCTGAGGCAGTCGACCCGTAATGAGTAGTGTACCCCAAGGATCAGTCTTAGGGCCTTTGTTGTTTGGGATATACTTTTCTGAGGTGCAGGCCACAACCAGTGGGCTATGGCTGACCAAGTTTGCAGATGACTGTAAGCTGGGCACTGTTATCAGTTCCCCTAGTGATGTGGACATCTTCCAAGAGGGTCTCACCTAAAAAATGACTGGTGCCAGAAACATGGCCTCAAACTAAATGCCAAAAAATGCATCATCATCCCCTTTGGGGAGAGTGACATCCCCACAAATTATCACATTAATAACAAGGTCCTAAGCATGCAATTAGTCATGAGGGACTTGGGCACCCAGGTTAATAGCAAACTGACATTTGACCACCATGTTGCCTCCATTGTACTGAAAGCTTTCTACATGGCCCATCTCATTAGTAAGGGTATCTCATCCAGGAACAAGGTGGTCATAACATCCCTGCATTCTTCCCTTATAATACCCATTATTGAGTACAATGCCCCTTTTGACATGTACCTCACAAAGTACATGCAGCAGCTGGAGAGACCACAGAGTTTCCCCACCCAGAGAATCCAGGGCTTCAAACTTCTACCCTACATAGATAGGCTAAAAGCCCTGTCCCTCTATTCAGTCTCCAACAGACTCCTCAGAGGTGACCTCTGTCTGGCATACAAAGCAATCTCAGACCCTGCCTTGATGGGACTGCTGCATATCCGCAAGTAAAGCTCCTCTCGAGTAACCCACAGATGCAACCTCAACACGGTCACTGACATCAGTAGGACTTGTTGGTGGGACGGATTTGTGTCCCAGAGATTCCCCATTTTGTGGAATAGACTCCTGCTCCACATCAAGTAGAGTACTTCATTAATGCTTTTTAAGTGCAACCTGGACAAATGGATGGGGAACAGAAAATACACCCCTGGGATTCCACCTGTATCCCTGCTGGACAGGAGCATTGGGTGCTGACTTGTTGGAACATGGGCTAAATTCTTGGCTAGGCTTGTAAGGGCCTCAGAGCCAATAGCCTAGTAACTTCCTATGATCATACGATCCTGTGATAGATGACTACATTAACACCAGGAAAATTACATTGACACCAGGAAAATTGCACTAATGTATTAGTTACTGCATTCAAATTTATGGAGAAGGCTCAGAGGAAAATAAATGTTGAGAATGTATTGCATAGGGTAGATGATGTTTTAACTATCCAGTGTTTCCCTGGGCTCAGTCCTAATTATAGTAAAATACCCCTGCATCATCAAACAACTTTATGTCAATATATGTTTTAACTGGTAGCTCTGATCACGCTTCATTTGTGTGAATATTTCTCTCACTGATATTGTATAGATAGACAGCTATATGCTTCAATGGGATGAGTATAGTAAAAGTGCATTTGTAATTATTCATTAGTAAAAATTCAAGGGTGTAACAGGTGGTGCTCTTAGCCAAAGACAACCTTCCAACAGATACCTTAGCATTTCACAGTTATTGTGCATCCCATATACCTGTTTTATGAATTTCTCTATATCTGTATTTTCATTTTTATATGCAACTGTGAGTAATTTTTGTATCTAACTGTAAACACTATCTAACTGAAAATATTTTGTATCTAACTGTAAACACTGTATCTGGAGCTTTTCTCCTCGGGTCTCTGCTGAAAAAGGGTACCTGCCCAGCCAGACTAACCCAATTAACAAATGGCAAATATATAAATAAATAAATATAACTTGTAAAGATGGTAGTCTCCAAAATAAGATATCGCTAAAGCTGAATATTGCTGGATTTGACTTAAATCAGATGGTTCAATAATGCCACTATTATAAGTGATTATATCCATAAGGAGGAAATAGGATGCAATTGCAACTGAAGAGCAATACTATATAATCTATCTATGTATCTGTCCTTTGTTGACTAGTTTAGTCCCACTTGGCCAATGGCCTCTTTTCAGGCAGAACTTGTACTGGTATTTATAGTGACTAGGTGAAATTTGGCCAAGGGAGCAGGGAACTTCCCCTACTCTTTTTGTACAGGGACTCTATTCACTGTTATGCTTCCTGATTTCTGGTCAAGGCACAAAGAGAATCAAGAAGTAGAGGATAAAAGTGAGAGTAGAAAGAACATGTTTTCCAGGTATTAGAAATGAGTGAAGTTTTAATTGAATAGCAGTAAGGTCGGATATGCTAAATAACAAGTCAGAGGTTGAGCGGAATGGAGAGAATGGAGAAAGGAGAAAGAAAGGAGAGCTGATTAAAAGGCAAAAAGGAGGGGTATTATGGATTCAGAAGAGTTATTTCAGCAACATTTGTTTGCAATAAATGCTACAATACCTAAGTGTGTTGTTATAACCTTCCAGTTGGGGGGAGTTGTGAGATGTTTATTTGAAAGAATTGATTGAACAGAGTGAACCAGAGAGGAACGAGGCAGTATTATGGGGTGAAATTATGGACAGAATACAGGAAGAACTTCAAGAAATAACAATAAAAAAAATCATATGCGCAAATGGTAAGAGAGTGTGAAAGAAGAGAATGAAACAGAAGTAAGAAGAAAGCATTGAGTAAGAATAAGTTGTAAAACAGAAAAGGAACTGGACAGGTATGAAGTATGGGACAGTGCCATTTCACCATTGGATATTGAACCCATAGAGGTAAGAGCATTTATTTGTAGTAATAAAAATACTTTTTGTGACATTTTTATTTCGAGGGAGCACAGTATAAGGAAAAATTCTTAGAACGATATGAAAAAAGAAAGAATGAAAATCCTTGGAACTTAAACATTGTGCAAGCATTTAATAGACAGAGTATTCATGCAATTTTGTACTGAAGTTGAAAGAGACATTTTAAAAGACTATTTAAAAACTATGTGTAGAGATATAAAAGACATTACAAAGATTTATGACAATAGAGGTTTATATGGACTGGGAGATGGGAATCTGGTGTTGTTTTGAAAATGCAAAATGACAAAATAATACATTTGCCTAATATAATTAATGTGGAGGGGAATAAAGGAATGGTCAAAAACTGGGGTCAATCAAATACGTGTTTCTTGTTTTAAAATGACCATTTAATTAATAATTGAGACAAAAAGACATGTTTCATTTCAGATAAAGTTAGTCATGAAGCAAAACATGTGAGCAAAAATGTATGAAATGTAAAAAAAAAAAAAAATAGGACACTCATGGATGGACTATAGTGTTAAAGAGAATCATACACAGAAAACAAAGATATACCAAGAAAGAGAGATTGTTTTAGTAGATAACATAGAAGAGACACAAAAAGAAAATAGAAATGAGGAAGATATAAGATTGGAAATAAAAGACTATATGAACGAATAAAGAAGAAAAGAAGAGTTAGAAGAAGATTTAAGTAATTGAAGTGATGAAGGGAAAAATAAATGGACAAGTTCTGTTTGAAAGAGAGAGAAAGATAGTGCAAATTTAAAAACATAGGTATATGAGGAAACAAAAAAGGAAAAGGATAAACAATAGAAACTTTTCCACAAAGAGAGAATCCTAGCCATAAATGTAAATAGCATAAAGAATGTTCAGCGAAGGTTAGGAGTATTGGAATGGTGTAGATTGTTAGATATGGATATCATAACATTAATAGTCATAAGAATAACAACAAAGGAAGGAAGAATACAAGCAAATGGGTTATGGAAAGGCAAGATTATATATGGAACATAGGAGAAGAAAAATGCTCAGGCATAGCGATTTTATGTAAAGAATTAATAGAAATTCTGGATTACACAATAGAAGTATTAGGAAGAATATTAATATAAGATATAAGATGGAAGAACCAAACATATAGGGTAATTACACTTTATGCGTACACTTTACAGAAATAGAGAGAGATTATGTTTAGGAAAATACTTGTGTATGTTAGTGTGAATATGGAAGCAATATTAGTAGGAGACTTTAATTGTGTTTTAAGACATAGGAGAAAAGAAGGGGGAGATGTAACCTATGGGTTTGTCCTGAGAGGATAATATTAATTCGTCGCTATAGGACAGAGGCACACGCTAAACTTTAAAAAAAAAACAGCAGTACTCTCTAAAGGGGGTGGCATAAGCCAAACACAACAATACTAGGCTGCTTATAAATGCCCCAGGGCAGATAGCCTAGTATGAACCTATGAACCTATGAACCTAAAGGTCATTTTAGAGATGTTTAAAAATGGTAAAATGTCTTCTTCTTCTTCTTTCGGCTGCTCCCGTTAGGAGTTGTCACAGCAAATCAAATGTTTCCATTTCTTCTTGTCCTCTGCATCTTGCTCTGTCACACCAACCACCTGCATGTCCTCTCTCACCACATCCATAAACCTTATCTTAGGCCTCCCTATTTTCCTGTTACCTGGCAGCTTCATCCTTAGCATCTTTTTCCCAATATACTCTGCATCCCCCCTCAGAACATGTCCAAAACAACGTAATCTTGCCTCTATGGCTTTGTCTCCCAACTTCCAACCTGGGCTGACCCTCTAATATACTTATTCCTAATCCTGTCCATCCTCGTCACACCCAGTGCAAATCTTAACATCTTCAACTCTGCCACGTCAAGCTCTGACTCATGCCTTTTTGTCAATGCCACTTTCTCCAACCCATATAACATAGCTAGTCTCACTCCCTCTTGTAAACCTTCCATTTCACTCTTACTGGTACTCATCTGTCACAAATCACTCCTGACATTCTTCTCCATGCACTCCATCCTGCCTGTACTCTCTTCTTCACCTCACTTCCACACTCACCATTACTCTGAACTGTTGATCCCACGTACTTAGACTTATCCACCTTCACCACCTCTACTCCCTGCATCCTCACCATTCCTCTATCCTCCCTCTCATTCACACACATATATTCTGTCTTAGTCCTGCTGACCTTCATTCCTCTTCTCTGTAGAGCATATCTCCACCTCTCCAGGGTCTCCTCCACCTGTTCCCTATGCTCACTACAGATCACAATGTCATCTGCAAACATCATAGTCCACAGGGACTCCTGTCTGATCTCATCTGTCATCCTGTCCATCACCATTGCAAATAAGAAAGGGCTCAGAGCTGATCCTTGATGTAATCCCACCTCCACCTTAAAAGCATCTGTCACTCCCACTGGAGACCTCACAGCTATCACACTACTCTCGTACATATCCTGTACCACTCTTATATACTTCTCTGATACGCCCGACATCCTTATACAATACCACAACTCCTCTCTAGGCACCCTGTCATATGCTTTCTCTAAATCCACAAAGACACAATGCAACTCCTTCTGACCTTCTCTGTACTTCTCCATCAACACTCTCAGAGCAAACATCGCATCTGTAGTGCTCTTTCCTGGCATGAAACCATACTGCTGATCACTAATCATCACCTCCCTTCTTAACCCAGCTTCCACTACTCTTTCCCATAACTTCATGCTGTGACTAATCAGTTTAATCCATCTGTAGTTACTATAGCTCTGCACATCACCTTTATTCTTAAAAATCGGTACCAAAACACTTTTTCTACATTCTCACTTTCCAAGATTTCATTAAACAATCTAGTTAAAACTCCACTGCCATTTCACTTAAACACCTCCATGCTTCCACAGGTATGTCATCTGGACAAACAGCATTTCCGTTCTTCATCCTCTTCATAGCTATCCTTACTTCCTCCTTGCTAATCCACTGCACTTCATGATTCACTATCCGCACATCATCCAGCCTTCTCTCCCTCTCATTCTCTTCATTCATCAACCCCTCAAAGTACTCTTTCCATCTGCTCAACACACTCTCCTCGCTTGTGAGTACGTTTCCCTCATTATCCTTTATCACCCTTACCTGCTGCACATCTTTACTAGCTCGGTCCCTCTGTCTAGCCAATCGGTACAGGTCCTTTTCTCCCTCCTTAGTGTCCAACCTTTTATACAACTCTTCATATGCCTTATCCTTAGCCTTCATCACCTCTCTCTTTGCCATGCACCTCATCTCCTTATACTCTTGTCTACTTTCTTCATCTCGTTGACAATCCCACTTCTTCTTCGCCAACCTTTTTCTCTGTATACTCTCCTGTACTTCTTCATTCCACCACCAGGGTCTCCTTGTCCTCCTTCCTCTTTCCAGATGTCACACCAAGCACGTTTCTAGCCATCTCTCATACTAGCTCTGCTGTAGTTACCCAGCTATTTGGTAACTCTTCACTGACACCCAGTGCCTGTCTTAACTCTTCCCTGAACATCACCTCACAATTACCCTTTTTCAATTTCCACCATTTGATCCTTGGTGCTGCCCTCACACTCATCCTCCTCTTCTTGATCACCAATGTCATCCTACAAACCACCAACCTATGCTGCCTAAATACACTTTTCCCTGCCACCACTTTACAGTCTCCAATCTCCTTCAGGCTGGCCCTTCTACATAAGATATAATCCACCTGTGTGCATCTTCCTCCACTCTTGTATGTCACCCTATGCTCTTCCCTCTTGTTAAAATATGTATTCATCACAGTCATGTCCATCCTTTTTGCAAAATCCACTACCATTTGACCTTCTGCATTCCTTTGCTTAACACCATACCTACCCATCACTTCCTCATCCCCTCTGTTCCCTTCACCAACATGCCCATTGAAATCTGCTCCAATCACCAGTCTCTCACCCTTGGGTACAGTCATCACCACTTCATCCAACTCACTCCAAAATTTTTCTTTCTCATCCATCGCACACCCAACTTGTGGAACATATGCACTAGCAAATTTCATCATTACACCATCAATTTCCAGCTTCATAAACATCACTCTATCCGACACTCTTTTCACCTCCAAAACACTCTTAGCATACTGTTCCTTCAGGATAATGCCTACACCATTTCTCCTCCCATCCACACCATGATAAAACAATTTGAAACCACCTCCAATACACCTAGCCTTGCTCCCCTTCCATCTGGTCTCTTGCACACACAATATACCAACCTTCCTTCAGTCCATAATATCAGCTAGCTCTCTCCCTATACCAGTCATACTGCCACATTCAAAGTTCCAACCCTCACTATCACAGTCCTAGCCTTTACCTGCCTTCGGGCATGCCTTCCCCCTCTTCTCCTCCTTCAGCCAACAGCAGCCCAGTTTCTGCCAGCACCCTGTTGGCCAACAGTACTGGTGGTGGTCATTGTTAACCCGGCCTCAACTGATCCGGTATGTATTTCTGTACTGTTGTTTGCATGTATGATTTGGCAAAATTTTATGCCGGATGCCCTTCCTGATGCAACCCCCCCCCCATTTATCTGGGCTTGGGACCAGCACAAAGAAATGCACTGGCTTGTGCATCCCCAGTGGCTGGGTTTAAAATGGTAAAATGTACTTATGGAGAAACAAACACTGGACATATAAAAGGAGCAATTTGAAAACTTGATTACTTTATAGTATCACTGAGTCTAAGGATATTACATTAAGGGGTTAAAATGACAGTTTTTTTCAGACCATGTAGCAATTTGGATAGAGATTCAAGAAAAAGTAGGTTATATAAAATAGGTAGAGGTATAAAAAGAATTAATGGATCAGATTTAAGTGAGTATGCAAAGGAAATAATACAACAACTATGGATAGATTATATAAACATGAGAAGATTTAATAAAGATTGGACACGGCGTATTAGTCTAAAAGAAAATATAGAAAAGAGTTATTGGAATGGCAAAGGACAAAGAGAATGCAAGATAGCTGCAAATATAAAGAAATCAGTAACCAAGTGTTTAAAAGCATAACAGATAATAACAAAGAGTTTCTAGAAAAAGAAATAAAAACTGTATGAAATGAGCCAAGAAAAAAATTAAAATTGTTATTCAAAGAAATACATTTTTACAAGGAAGGAAAGAAGAAATAGCCCCATACTTAAGCAAAATCATTAAAGAAAAGATGAGTAATAAGAGAGTAAATGAACAATGAAGGAAGTATAGTTAATACGCAAAAATAAATAATACAGGTAGTAAAAAGACATATTTTAAAAATGTTTTTCATATGTGAAAGTATAAGGAAGCATAAATGGAATTTAAAAAATCAACTGAAGAAGATAATAAGAGAATCGAAGAACCGATTACGAAGATAGAATTAAAAAAATGTGTTGAAAACAGTGAATGAAGAAGCGGCTACAGGTTTAGATGAACTTGAATATCTAATGTATAAGGATATGCAAGAATGGCAAAAAGAATATTTTTTAAAGGTGTTAAACAAATTGTTTGTAAAAAGGGGTAAATGATGAAAAAAATTGTATGGGTGGAACAAAATGTATGTGGAAAAAGGGAGAAAACAGAAAAAAACTGGAGACCACTAGTGTTAAATAATGTTGATTATATGATTTTTATGAAGATTGTAGAAAAAAGAATAGTAAGTAGGGCTAACGAGCTACTATATGAAACAATTTTTGGAATAAAAGAAAAAGGAATCAAGAAGTTTTAATGATAATATAATAAGTAGATGATGTAATAAACAGGAAAACAGAGTTAAAGATAGGGGATATAAGTAAAGCAATTGATAAGATACAGCATGAAGCATTATAGGAAATTCTGAAAGAATATAATATATAACAAAATAATCAATATTTTGTAATCAGTATATAGTAAAAATAAAGTGAAAGTAGTGATTAATGGCTGGTTAAGTGAGACAATAGAAATAAAAAGTAGTATAAACAAGGATGTCCAACAAGTAGTATTCTATTTGTACTAATTATGAATGTGGTTGTTAACAGGACACATTTAGCATTGGAGGAAACTAAATATAGCACATCAGTGGGAATTCAGATTCCAATAATGTTTTCTTATGCGGATGATCTAGTAGAAGTTGTGAAAAATAAAAAATGGATAAGTACAGCTATTAAAACACTTGACAAAGAATTAGGAGTATTATATTTAAGCATTAATGAGGAAAAGAGTACAGTACTGGGATTCTTAGGAAAAATATAAGGTATTCAGTTTAACAAAGAAAAAATAAAAATTTTGGGAATAAAATTTGATAATGAGCAACAGAGAGTAGCACAATGGAAGAATGTAATACATAAGATAAGAAATATTTGTATATTTTGGAGAACATTTAAACTGACATATAAGAAAAAAAACATGTTTAATTCAGTAATATTAGGTACGATGGCACATCTTGCTAGTGTATTTATGATACCATTGGAATATGAAAGAGAATTATTGAATGTGTTATTTACATTTATATGGAGATCTAGATTCAACCCTATTAAGAGAGAAATCCTTTATATTACAAAAAAGGAAGGTGGTCTGGGTTTAATAAATTCAATTGTATATATGGCTTTATTGAATTTATATAAAATATCAACAGGAATAAAGGAAAATGGAAATTTATTAATAAAAATAGGAGTAAAATAAAGCAATATGGGAAAAGCTTAAATGTTTAAAAAGAAGTAAAGGAATTATTTGTACAGAAATGAAAATATATAAAGAGAAGATATTATTACAGAAGATTGATTTAAGCAATATAGAAAATAATAGGAAAGAATGGTATGAAAATATAATGGAAACTTTCTATTATATCTACCCTTGAAAATACTTTGGAGGAAATAAGGTAAAAGCTGTAAAAATAAGAATGATAAGATTTTAAAAATATGTTGATAGTAAAGATTTTTTGTGGAGAATGTCCATAAATAAGCTTCCAGTAAAGGCAAATATGCCATATGAAAAACAATAAATAAATTAATAAAAAATAGAGTCTGTATATATTGTGGGGAATTAGAGACTGCTGAACATGTCTTTTTGAAATGTAAAAGAGTAAATAAATTGTGGGAAGAAATATGTGGTAAAGAATGTTTAACAAGATTGAAAAGTGTTAAATGTATAAATATGGGCATGACAGAATATGGATACTATAAAAATGTAAAACAAAGGGATGTAAATAGATTAGATGAAATGTTTTGTACAATGTGGATTGTCTAGAATGAATGAGACAAAATTTAATGGGAAATGGGTACTGTCAGAAATATTGAAGAAGATAAGGGTTTGGTTCTAGAAAAGAGTGGGGAAATTGAAAGTTTAAAAATGGAAAATGGAAGTCGATTATAAATTGCTGTAAATGAGATGTAAAATTTGTATATAGAATTTATATATATATATATATATATATATATATATATATATATATATATATTGCATATTTTGAATTTTAATAAAGGACCCCTACGCTTTTATATAATTACCCTGGGATCTTTTTATCCACTGAGCTACCACCAACTGAGCATATGGAGGCAGATGGCACCTTGGTTTAATGTCACATTAAAGAGCAAACTTTGTGAAGAGGAGGAAGTTTATATTAATAAGGGTCGGGTGGATGTGAAGTGCATTAATTGTTTTAAGTCTAGCATCTAAGAATAAGAAAGTCCACTTCTTTATGGACTTTTGTTATGATTTTTACAGGTCAGTGCTATAGTTTGGAATTCCCAGAGGCTAAGACAGATATGTGGAAGTTTTCCACTTCTCAGTGTCACACAAGGGTTTCTGTCTTGCTCATGCTGATATCTGAGACTTAATAATAAGGCTGAAAAGCTATAGACACATATCTATGTTAACATTTCCAAAAAGATGACAGTTTCAAAAGCAGATCAACATGACCAAGCTGATATGCTCAAGTGATAGACAGAAAGTTATAAGGGGATAAACATTGTAACAGAGCTTTCTAGTAGTGCAGTATCTTTGATGCAGCGTCTACATGTTTTTTACACAATCCTCAGGTATCTTAGAATAGTGCTTGTTACCATACCATAGTACAATTTTATCAATATTTACCCAGTCCTTTTTATTCAAAAGTACAATATCAAATTGTCGTCTTCACAATCATTTTAAAATGCAAAGCCAATTGTCACCGCTCAACTTGGAGAACTGCTTTTTCCTATTCACTGTGCATTAATCACCATTTTACAAACCAGTGTTACTTTAGCTATAAAATAAAAGGGTAGCTTTAAATAGTGCTACATTACTCACAATCTGTTTTTTTTATTGGTTATTCAGTCCATTGCCAACAGTATATATTACGTCTTTTTTATATTCAGTAGTACAATATCAAATACAGCTTTACTCAGTCGGTTTTGAATGATGTGTCTTGCTTCTTCATTATGATTAAATACAAAATAAAATATCCCAACCCTATCCAGCGAAGTACTACAATGTCAATAGCCACTTTCTGGAACAATTTTCAAACAATGTGTGTTAGTTCTCCATCACATAAAGTGCAAAGCAATATGTCACAGCTTCAGTCAGCCGCCATCCCCCACTGGGTACCTAAGATGAAATGTATATTTGTAAGTGAGATGTGATATGAGCTAATGTGCTGTTTTGGGTCTGGAATGGGCATGTTTAATGAACATGTAAGAATATGAATGTGGACCTGAAATTGTAGACTTTTGTCATAATATGACTAGAATATAATCAGTGTACTCTTATGTATGCTATATTTCAAGGTAGACTGGAAAGAGACAGTTTGCTGTGAATGGTTTAGGCTGTTAACCTTTGCTAGAGATGCAAAGCCTGAGCTGTGACTACCTCATCCAAACAGTCTTAGTGAATACACACCAGCAATTGATTAGTGGTGTGATGTATTGTGGAATGGTAGTTTTGCTGTGAAGGGAGTAGTGCACAGATAGTAGAGAAGGACACTATCAAAAACATATTGGTGCTCTAGTTCTCCTGTTGGATCCTTGGACCTGTGTAAGACTGGCTCCCTTGATATGGTGCAGGGGCTTGTGACATTGTAATGTTGCTATAAATGCCAATCAAGTGCATGTATACCTATGTGGCACTAGCTAGGGCTTTGCTTTGTGCAACTTTTAAAAGCTGTTGGAGGGATAAGGAGCTCCTTTAATGGAGTGATGTTTTAAACACCGAAGAGAAAGTATTGTAATAGTTTGGTGCCACAAGCCACTGTATCACAAGATGCTTGCTTGTTTACACCACTAGCCTATACTTAACTGGACGTTGGGGATTCTATTTGACCTCGAAGATGATAATTTCTATGCTACCACTCCAATGGAATGTGGACCTCGATGAAATGTGTTTATAAATCAGTCTCACTGTGGTGTCAAGGCCTTTACACAAACTGTAAGTAAGACTTTTTTTTAAAGAAGTGAAGACCAACTTTGAGAATAAGAATAAAAAATGACACTGTAATGGATATTATGTATGGGACAATTTGGTAACCGTTCTGGGTTTCTAAGGTCAAAAAGATTGATCTTTTGTACATAGTAGGACAGAGAATTTTTGTGACTTAACATTGGAAACTGATGGACTGATGATGAAATTTCTGGAACTGTGTAACAAAAACAAGGACATTTATCCTTGGAGTCATTATTTGCTTTCAGGTAGTAACTTAAAAAAATGTTACTTTGCAGTTAGAAAATGATGAATTGGAAGAAAATGATGTTAAAAAATGCATGCAGAGTCTGTGTAAAACTATTGATAATACTGTGAAAATTAGAGATGTAAGAAACTTATGGAATTGATGGTGGAGAATGGAAGCTGTTTTAAAATGTAAAAAAAATGGAGAAATACCTGCCAAGTATTATTTTTGTGGCTGGCTATAGAGGGACATTGAGATATACTGGCCAGGCAAAATCACATTACTTTTATGGGGACTTTTCTCGTTTAATTAATGATTGTGCCAAGGTACAAAGGACACTCAGCAAGAAGGTGTGTGCCTGAATGCATGCTTTTTTAAAAAAAAAGGACATGGATGGATTATCAAGAGCAAACAGTAAATGATATAGCAATAACCCACGCCTGGTGTTGATTTACCCAGTTGGTGTGGTTTGGTCACGAGGGCGAAGCCCGAGTGACCAAACAAAGCCAACCTTGGGTAAATCCAGCATTACCCACACCCAGAAGTGGGTTATTGCTATATAATGACATTATTTAAGAAAAATAATTAATTTTCTTAAATAATGGCATTGTATACGCCTCCTTGCTGCCCTTCTGCAGCTGTCTGGTATTCTCGACAGTTCTGATGTACTGCGCATGTATGCCTATGCAGTACATCAGAGCTGTGGGCAAAAGCAATGGAGAAAGCAAGATCTCCGTTGCTTTTTACTAACTGTTGCTATGTTAAATGGGTTTAACATAGCGAGACAGCTTTAAAAAAAGCAACGGAGCCGTTGCTTTTTTTAAAGCTGTCTAGCTATGTTAAACCCATTTAACATAGCGAAACAGTTTGTAAAAAGCAATGGAGAAAGTAAGATCTCGTTGCTTTTACAAACTGTCTTGTGTTAAACGAGTTTAACATGGCGAGACAATTAAAAAGCAACTGAGAATCTCCGTTGCTTTTTTTAAGTTCTGCTATGTTAAACGAGTTTAACATAGCGAGACAGTGTGAAGCAATGGAGATCTTGCGTTCTCTGTTGCTGTAAAAAAAAAAAAAAGAGTTTGAATCCACCTATGAGGCCAATTGTTGCAGGAAAGGGCTGGATCACCGAGCCAATTTCCATCTATTTAGAGTCCTTATTAAGACCCATAGTGGACAAGTACATACACATACTGAAAGATACTAAACAATTCCTAATTAAACTATATGAGAATACCTCGGTGAGTGATGGTTTCCAGCATAAACTGTTTGTGACACTTGATGTCAACTCTCTTTTTACTGTTATTCCTAATCATGAGGGACTCAATAGCATAAGTAGGATTCTTACTAGAGATGGCACATTCTCCGAAGGAAGGATAGAAGTTATCACGGAATTGATGGAAATTGTATTAACAAATAATATATTCTTGTTTAATGGTCAAGCATATCTTCAGAGATGGTAGCTGTGGGCCCTTTTTGTGCCAATAGCTACTCCAACCTGGTTATGGCTTACTGGGAAGTTTCTTCTCTATTTCAGATGGAGGAATTTTGTCAGAATGTTTCTTTCTACACTAGGTTTGTAGATGACCTCTTCCTTATTTGGAAGGGTGATGAAGAACAATTGAGGTCTTTCTATGATAAAATAAATCAAGACACCAGTTTTTTAAGATTTTCCATGGTTAACTCCAAAGATGTCATACCCTATTTAGATGTATATGTTGAACAACTACCAAATGGTATACTTAACACTGGAGTTTTTCGAAGGATTGCTATAGAAATAACTTTCTCCATCGAAGCAGCATGCATCCTAAGCATGTCTTTGGTAACATTGTCAAAAGTCAAGCCATGAGGGTATCCAGGCTGTTTTCTGAAGACTCATGCTTTAAGATAGGCATAGAAGACTTGAGGAATAAATTTATAGACAGGTCTTACACGGTAACAGAAGTTGATGCTTCTTTAGGTATCATAGGTGAATTGAGAGAAGGCAGGGCTTCTCCCTACTTCTCTAGTAAACGAGATGATAGTAGCATCACCAAAACTAGCAGTGGAGTTATCAGAATACCGATACATTTTACACAAGATGTAAATAGTATTGAAAGCATATATCGAAAACATTGGGACATCTTGCTAACAGATCCAGTTATTTCTGAGATATTGAGCCAAGAACCAAAATTTACATATAAAAATAAGTTGAATTTACACAGAATGTTATGTGGTCCGAATAGGTTTGACATAAATACAACTAGTAAACATAAAATGACTAAAAAATGTCAAAAATGCAATTATTGCCAATTCATTAAAGAAACTGATAAATTCAATCATCCTATTACAGGACAAGAATTTTATTTCACAGTCTCTGCCACTTGTGAGACCTGCCATGTGGTGTACCTGGCAACCTGTGTACAATGCCCTGCGTTTTATGTAGGGAAGACGGACAGAAAGTTTAAAGACCGAATTAGGGAACACTTATATAAAATCAAAGTTAGATGTTCTTCAAATGCTCTGTCTAGGCATGTAATTAATACATCTACCAAACATAGCTTTTTGTTTCAAGTGATTCAAAACAATGTTCTATCTCGTAGAAGAGGAGATATTTTTAACACCACGGAACAGATAGAGGCCAAATGGATCATCAGGCTTAGGGCTGATTTGTACCCAGGCCTCAATGACAGAGTTTCCATCAAACCCATACTTAAAGCTAGGAAACTTCATTGAAGCTTTCACCCCTTTGCCACCCTTTTATCTACTTCTGGCTGGTTTTACTCTTATATTTACAACATGTTCATACCCCACATTTTTCCATTTTCTGTCTCCATTGTTGTCTTTGTATTTTATTCTGCAGGCTTATTAGGGGCCAATTGCTATGAAAGATGCTGATATACCATGTAATCCTTTTCCATCCAGTATACATATTTCACATGATTTTGCACTTTTAGTCTCATATACTTTTATGTTTATTATATCAGCTGTTATCATCATCTTTGCGTGTGCACATATCTGTTTTGAATGATTTTTGCTGTTACAGATATTATGATATTTGGAAGCACACGCTGTACATAATTTAGATGCAGTCTCTTGAATGATCATTTTTGTACAGTTATAATTATGTTAAATAGCTCATGTGTAGATATTAATATCTTTAATAATTTGATCCCTATTTTTAAACATGCATTTATACATACAAGTATTTCAAATGGGATTATATTGCTTATTATTAAATACTAAACATGCGTGCCATTTTTTACTAGTATGCATATAAGTGCAGTATTTATAGGAAGATAGTATGTAATTGTGAAATACTTTATTTGCTGCATACTGTCTATGAGATGGTTACATAGTTATTTAAATTATTTTAAAACATTTTGAATGTTACATGCAGCAGCAGTTAAAGTAGGGTGAAATGTTATTTTAGAACATTTTTATTGCACACTGTTTACAAAATGTCTGCATATATATTTTAAATATTTTAAATAATTTAAAACATTTTATAAGATTTTATATTTAGTATGATGTGGCATCAGAGTTGCTTGTAGCGTTTCACTACAAAAGTGATGTCAGTTTAAATATTTTATGTATAACAGGATGTGACATCAGAGTTGACTTCAGGATGTGCAAACAGGATGTGACATCAGTAGTTGACTCTAGCATTTTGCTATAAAATGGATGCTAGTATGTTTGTTTGTTAGTGGCCTGATGAAGATTCGTTGAAAGCGCTAGCCCTGTGTTCTAATTATTTTAATAAACGTGGTTTCTACTGGACGCTTGGATTTATTTTTACATGCTGGCTGCGTGTTTTTTCTACAAGTTATTGCCCAGTGGATGAGTAGGTTCGAATGAACATTCTATGGTGATTTTGACTCTTTTTTTTGGATTAAGAGTTCGCAAAGTAAAGCGGTTTGCAGGTTACAGCTTCGTACCTTTTTGTGGAACATTTGGTTACCGTTTGTGACTGACTTGAATTGAACACAGCAAGTATACTTCCCATTATTTAAGCCTGGTTTTTTGTTGCATTTTATAAGTCTTGTTTATTATCAGGCGAACAGAGTGTAGTGAGCATTATTCTTTGTTTTTAAACTACGTGACTTATTTTTTGCTCACGCACTCATGGCTGAGGGAAGCAGTCAAAATTCAACAGTTGAACTACCTTACAATCCTGATATGCTTAGAAGTACCAAGTCAGGTACATCTAATGTTAAGAGCAGATTTGAAGATGCTGTTACAAGTGACATTAATCCACTGTTATCTTTCAGTCCATTGGCTGAGACTTATGATGAACAGAGTTGCAAAAAAGATTATCGAGGGCTTGAAACTCTAGTACAAGAAATGGAAGGAGATTTCCTTAAACTGAAACGCCTCCAGTTGCAGAGGCAACACTTCGAAACATGCATTACTCGCAGAATCGTTCCAAGGGGTTTAAGGATCCTGAAGATGCCAACTACAGGTACTGTGTATAAAGATTTGTTATATTCATGGCAACAGTTAAACTTAGATACCAGCCTGAAGTACATGGAGCTAATGAACAATTACTTCTTACCTCATGAAACATCATTGAGGGAGAAACTACAGAAGCAACAGCAGAGCTTATCTACCATGTACCCTAGACCAGTGGTAGAAGCATCTATTGACAAAATGTTAGACAGCGTTTTCATTTATGAGAAAAAACTGTTACAGCAAAAACGTGATAAACTCAGAAGGGACATGGACGATTTTAAAAAAGGCCATGTCTTTACTTGGCCCAGAGTGGAGAATGGAGCCAAGGGATGGAAGAACACACACCCTCAAAATGAAATGAAAGACAATACTAATATTGATCTGGCCAGAGATGGGCCAGATACCAATGCTGATGGTTCTAATGTTATTGTCATAGATAAACAGACAGGGGGTAAGAAAAATACCATTGTTACCACAGCCATAATACATCAGGATGGTACTAATGATACATGCTCTTCCCCCGCTGGTAATGTTCACAATATATCTGTATTTGAAGATGCCAATACAAGGGTAGATATATGTGAGCATATAGAGATTGAGGACGATAATGTTAATAAGATTATGAATAAAAATCTGAAAACAGTAGATAAAATCAGCCTAGGCATGGATGCCAAAACTAGATTCAATAGTATGAGTACTGAATCAGTCCCTTTCCCCATCACCAATCAATGGAGAGGGGGTGGGGGGGCAAGGGAACGGTCTATGAGCAGGGGAAGGCAGAAAAAGAGACCAGCAGGACCAGTACAAGCTGGTCCTACACTAAAAAAGATTTGGCAAGGGACCAAGAATCAATAGTGTGGAACATATCAAGTAAGCTTTTAACGGAAGAAGAAAAGTATGTCTTGGAGAAGGGTCTAACATTTATTCCCTCTAGTAGAAGCGATATCACAAATAGCATTATTGATTTGAAAATGTTTATACGGAACCTCCAAATGAAGGTTGATTTTCGTAACAGCACTAGTCTACCCCATCCGTTTAGAAAACCAAGTACTTACACTCCATGCAACCACCCACTTATCGAGGCTTATTCGAAACTGGTTGAGCAAGGATTATATGAAAATGATGCAAATAATAGAAAAAAGAGATGGTTTGGCAATCTGAAACCAGTACAAAGGAAAGCACTTAATGGCCTGAAAGATGATAGGACCATTATGATAAGACCAACCGATAAAGGTGGTCCTGTAGTTATCATGGATATGGAGTTTTATATTGATAAAATGTGCAATATGCTGGATGATTCTGTCTTTTATTTGAAAATCAATGATAGTAGAGTGAATAGGATCATATCAGATGTTTCTAGTAGATTAAATGTTATGTTAAATGAGGGTAAGATTAATCAAGAATTATTCACATACCTTGTAGTGGAACATCCTACAATACCCATTATACAGGGAATACCCAAGATTCACAAAAATGGTTTGAATCCACCTATGAGGCCAATTGTTGCAGGAAAGGGCTGGATCACCGAGCCGATTTCCATCTATTTAGAGTCCTTATTAAGACCCATAGTGGACAAGTACATACACATACTGAAAGATACTAAACAATTCCTAATTAAACTATATGAGAATACCTCGGTGAGTGATGGTTTCCAGCATAAACTGTTTGTGACACTTGATGTCAACTCTCTTTTTACTGTTATTCCTAATCATGAGGGACTCAATAGCATAAGTAGGATTCTTACCAGAGATGGCACATTCTCGAAGGAAGGATAGAAGTTATCACGGAATTGATGGAAATTGTATTAACAAATAATATATTCTTGTTTAATGGTCAAGTATATCTTCAGAGGGATGGCGTAGCTATGGACACTTCTTGTGCCAATAGCTACGCCAACCTGGTTATGGCTTACTGGGAAGTTTCTTCTCTATTTCAGATGGAGGAATTTTGTCAGAATGTTTCTTTCTACACTAGGTTTGTAGATGACCTCTTCCTTATTTGGAAGGGTGATGAAGAACAATTGAGGTCTTTCTATGATAAAATAAATCAAGACACCAGTTTTTTAAGATTTTCCATGGTTAACTCCAAAGATGTCATACCCTATTTAGATGTATATGTTGAACAACTACCAAATGGTATAATTAACACTGGAGTTTTTCGAAAGGATTGCTATAGAAATAACTTTCTCCATCGAAGCAGCATGCATCCTAAGCATGTCTTTGGTAACATTGTCAAAAGTCAAGCCATGAGGGTATCCAGGCTGTTTTCTGAAGACTCATGCTTTAAGATAGGCATAGAAGACTTGAGGAATAAATTTATAGACAGGTCTTACACGGTAACAGAAGTTGATGCTTCTTTAGGTATCATAGGTGAATTGAGAGAAGGCAGGGCTTCTCCTACTTCTCTAGTAAACGAGATGATAGTAGCATCACCAAAACTAGCAGTGGAGTTATCAGAATACCGATACATTTTACACAAGATGTAAATAGTATTGAAAGCATATATCGAAAACATTGGGACATCTTGCTAACAGATCCAGTTATTTCTGAGATATTGAGCCAAGAACCAAAATTTACATATAAAAATAAGTTGAATTTACACAGAATGTTATGTGGTCCGAATAGGTTTGACATAAATACAACTAGTAAACATAAAATGACTAAAAAATGTCAAAAATGCAATTATTGCCAATTCATTAAAGAAACTGATAAATTCAATCATCCTATTACAGGACAAGAATTTTATTTCACAGTCTCTGCCACTTGTGAGACCTGCCATGTGGTGTACCTGGCAACCTGTGTACACTGCCCTGCGTTTTATGTAGGGAAGACAGACAGAAAGTTTAAAGACCGAATTAGGGAACACTTATATAAAATCAAAGTTAGATGTTCTTCAAATGCTCTGTCTAGGCATGTAATTAATACATCTACCCAACATAGCTTTTGTTTCAAGTGATTCAAAACAATGTTCTATCTCGTAGAAGAGGAGATATTTTAACACCACGGAACAGATAGAGGCCAAATGGATCATCAGGCTTAGGGCTGATTTGTACCCAGGCCTCAATGACAGAGTTTCCATCAAACCCATACTTAAAGCTAGGAAACTTCATTGAAGCTTTCACTCCTTTGCCACCCTTTTATCTACTTCTGGCTGGTTTTACTCTTATATTTACAACATGTTCATACCCCACATTTTTCCATTTTCTGTCTCCATTGTTGTCTTTGTATTTTATTCTGCAGGCTTATTAGGGGCCAATTGTTATGAAAGATGCTGATATACCATGTAATCCTTTTCCATCCAGTATACATATTTCACATGATTTTGCACTTTTAGTCTCATATACTTTTATGTTTATTATATCAGCTGTTATCAACATCTTTGCGTGTGCACATATCTGTTTTGAATGATTTTTGCTGTTACAGATATTATGATATTTGGAAGCACACGCTGTACATAATTTAGATGCAGTCTCTTGAATGATCATTTTTGTACAGTTATAATTATGTTAAAATAGCTCATGTGTAGATATTAATATCTTTAATAATTTGATCCCTATTTTTAAACATGCATTTATACATACAAGTATTTCAAATGGGATTATATTGCTTATTATTAAATACTAAACATGTGTGCCATTTTTTACTAGTATGCATATAAGTGCAGTATTTATAGGAAGATAGTATGTAATTGTGAAATACTTTATTTGCTGCATACTGTCTATGAGATGGTTACATAGATATTTAAATTATTTTAAAACATTTTGAATGTTACATGCAGCAGCAGTTAAAGTAGGGTGAAATGTTATTTTAGAACATTTTTATTGCACACTGTTTACAAAATGTCTGCATATATATTTTAAATATTTTAAATAATTTAAAACATTTTATAAGATTTTATATTGAGTATGATGTGGCATCAGAGTTGCTTGTAGCGTTTCACTACAAAAGTGATGTCAGTTTAAATATTTTATGTATAACAGGATGTGACATCAGAGTTGACTTCAGGATGTGCAAACAGGATGTGACATCAGTAGTTGACTCTAGCATTTTGCTATAAAATGGATGCTAGTATGTTTGTTTGTTAGTGGCCTGATGAAGATTCGTTGAAAGCGCTAGCCCTGTGTTCTAATTATTTTAATAAACGTGGTTTCTACTGGACGCTTGGATTTATTTTTACATGCTGGCTGCGTGTTTTTTCTACAAGTTATTGCCCAGTGGATGAGTAGGTTCGAATGAACATTCTATGGTGATTTTGACTCTTTTTTATTGGATTAAGAGTTCGCAAAGTAAAGTGGTTTGCAGGTTACAGCTTCGTACCTTTTTGTGGAACATTTGGTTACCGTTTGTGACTGACTTGAATTGAACACAGCAAGTATACTTCCCATTATTTAAGCCTGTTTTTTTGTTGCTTTTTTTAAAGCTGTCTAGCTATGTTAAACCCATTTAACATAGCGAAACAGTTTGTAAAAAGCAATGGAGAAAGTAAGATCTCCGTTGCTTTTTACAAACTGTCTTGCTGTGTTAAACGAGTTTAACATAGCGAGACAGCATTAAAAAAAGCAACTGAGAATCACGTTGCTTTTTTTAATGCTGTCTCGCTATGTTAAACGAGTTTAACATAGCGAGACAGTGTGAAGCAATGGAGATCTTGCGTTCTCTGTTGCTGTAAAAAAAAAAAAAAAGAGTTATAGTAATGGAAAAAGTCAGGGTGACTGGACCTTTTTCCATTACTATAACTCTGATTGGTCAGCGTGCACGTTTTTTGAATATTAATGGGGGGTCATTGTATAATGAAAAATAATGGGAAAGGGAAGAAAAACTACATTAGGAAGGGCAACAAGAGGCTTGGGGAGAAGGTGAACTAGGTGAAGAAAAAACTGTAGAAGAAGAAACAAATATGGGGGGAATGGAGGATAGAGAGAAAGAGTGCATGCAAGAAGAGAGGTCAGGAGAAGGAATTGATGCTAATTTTTTGACGTTCTAACCAGTGGAAAATCTCATTCTGAGGATCAAGGATTATTTATACATAAACACAGAAAAAGTATTCATCTGGGTAAGGATTAAAAATAAGGAAATGAAATTTAAAAATATTTTCCTAAACTTAAAAAGAATGGAAAACAACAGTTTTAGAGTACATTCAGTAAATGTGAACAGTATTATTAACACTGTAAGAAGGATAATTGGATAGAATTTAAAAATAATATAAAAAGTTATTTTTTTTTAATGTCAGGATGTAAGAAAGAAAGAGAAGGTGAAAGGTGAGAAAAGTATAGAATGTATTACAGACTTTATATAATAATACAAGAGTATTATGATATGTAAAAAGAAATATATAAAAGAAATGAGAAAAAAATAAGCCCCCAGATTTAATCTTCCGTGCATAGCTTAGTCCTGCACAAAGCGACCGTTTAGGAGCCGGATGGCAGCACGCCATGCAAATTAATGAGGCGCGCTGCCTGAGCTCTTAATCTTACATGGAGCATGTAACAGAGCTCTCAGAATATACACGCCCCCACAATGCAGAACAGCAATAAGGGGTATGAAATGAGTGAGACCACTCACAGGTGACCGCATATCCCCACCAACAGTCCCCCTTGTGTACAACAGCAACAGTATATATGAATAAACCCTTTTTTTAAAAAAAATCTGATTAAAGCTAACAGTAGGTGTGCGGGTGTGCCCATCGCTTAGCTACGGTTAATGCAGCTTAAATGGCTGAAGAGGATAACAAGGAAGATATATGCAAATGAAGCAGCATAGCAATAGTGTAGTGTGCAGAGCATTCACTTTACAAACAGGCATTCCTGGTTTGAGTCCCCCAGCAGCACTTTCCATGGCAAAGGACATTATGAGTAATATCTATGTTGCATAACCCACTAAACAACATATATTTATGAACTGGAGTACTGCAGTAAATGCACATGTGAGGTGTCAGTGTCATAATGAATAAGGCACTAGTAAATAGGTTTAAGCACAAATAAGCAGTAGTAAGCATATTTAAGCACTAGTAAGCAGGCTTAAGCCCATTTGCGAGATGGTAAGCAATGCCTACACTGGCTAAGCAGTTCGGAAGCTAACTCTCTGTAAGCAGATGTAATGGCAAGTTAGCAGTGCTTTTCATCATGGAAACCCACTTACAACTGCTCAAAAGTGCCTTAATCACTCTGTTTCCAATGGCACTTGTTCTGCCTATCAACAAAATAAACAGCCATACAGGTCTCGATCCCAGGACCCTATACACCATAGTCACAGTAGTTAATCACCAAGCCATCACAGAAGTACAGAAGAATGAAGTAACAGCAAACAAGTCCTCACCATAGTATAACCAAACTGAACCTGTGAAAGGAATCAGTATACAGTTATATGTTCCATAACCCACTACATAACATAAATATGTGAACTGGAGTATAGTAGTAAGCCCAGAAGTGAGGTGTAATTGTAACAGAGTGTTGAAGTCCCTAATAAAACACAAGGACCCCACAGAGTGTACGTACACATTAATCATGGATACCAGGCATACTTATAAGGTGTAAGTATTAATAACTCAATGCCAAAAAGGCATTATAATGCAAAGTCTAATGTAAGCAATGCTAAGCATTGCACAGGCCAGCTTAGGAGGTGTGAGCACTGTATAGACCAGCTAACTCATTGTGCCCAGTGGTATACCCCTTTAAACAATGACAACTCTAGGCAAGCAGGTTTGCCCATAGCTTAGCCTTTTTAAAACTGCCCAGTCATGAAAAAGTGTGGGAAATCAGCCCTACTTAAACCCAAAAGGCAGGAATACATCTCATAACTGGTTGTAGCTTCCCCTTGCAGGCACTATGGCAGTAAGGGGAGAAGGTGTGTACTTCTGGGTGCAGCGCTGGTGCATCCAGGAGTCCAATGTCATGGCAAGACTCCTAGTTAAAGACCATGCACAGAGACTGCTGCAGGGCCAGTATCAGGGTTCCCAATATAAGGCGGAGGCATGAGACCATCTCACCCATGATCTCACCAGTGCCACTGGCATACCCTGAACTGGTAAGCAGGTCAGGCACCACTATGCTGACCTGAAGTGGCGTAAGGGAGACCTCTTGGAGGAGTGGCTCCAAGAGGCTAGAGCATTAGGGGATGTGCCAGCCGTGTGTAAGTATCACCCCAGTATGTGTGTAATAATTGCCAGCTCAGGTATATCATGGATAGGTATGGCTAAATAGTCCTCTTATGTCACCCACAGCTGCAACGGAGCCGGACACGAACCAGGAGGCCCACATCAATCACCTGGCAAGGTTGCGACGTGAGGCAGGTCAGTAATACTCATGCATTTACTGTCACAGGAAATAAAAATAAAAGTAGTAGTAAATTAATTGCTTGTATAAAACATGTATTGTTCAAGGCAAGTACTACTGCATACACTACAGAATATGGCAGTAAGAGTCTCATATTGTTTGTAAGTCAATAAAAGTGTAATAGCCTGACAAAACAGGTTTAACTGCTGGACTGCATGTGTATATCCTGGCATCATATGGTAATGTAGATATGCAATCATGTAATAGTACTGTAGTATTAAGCACTGTTACCCACACCGTGCACCATATATTGAATGTGTAGGAATGCCTGTATATGACAGGTGTAATCCCCAGAGGCCATTTAGTACAACTGAGAGACACATAGACAGTAAACATGAAAAATTCAGACAACAAAAAATGAATAGCACATGCAACTGACATGTGAACTGCTGTTTTTTAGCCCACACAGCCACAGTTCGAATCCTGTCAGTGGTAGTAGTCTGCATACAGAATCATACCCCACAACTGTACAGATATGTCCAGAATGTCAATTAAAGTGGCCCATATCTGTTGCCTATCAACCTGTCCCCCTGGGAAATCAGTGGGATGATCCCAGACATATAGGCAGCGAACAGGAAATACAACTTGACACACAGCTATGAGAACAAAGCTGGCACATAAGAAACTCCCCAATACCTTATGTGACTAACAAGCCACGTATGTCCCATTTACACCCCAACTTGTCAAGCTGTGGTCAGAGTGTGTACAGTAACAGAGTGAGATGTATGTGCATAATAGTAATGTGGAATCTGGTACTTTGTGTGGGAACATTCAGGTAGTGGTAATAAACATTCCTCCCACAGGTCTGTCAGATACCAACACTGTGGCCAGAAGTACAAGAATGATATGCAGTTGCTCTGAATAATGAGGTATTACACATCACTGTCACCCACACTGTCCTACAACATATAATGGCCTAGGAAATCTGTATATGAGTGTTGTAATACAAGGTCAGAATGCAAAAGCACAGGGGATTAATAAGACAGAAAGCAAATTGGAGATATACAGCAATATCTATATAGCAAACACAACTGTGATGGACAGTGTTTAAGTTGTAGCAGACACAGACATCGTCTGAAACCTGGGAGTGGAATTAGACTGCATACAGATTCATACCTCACAACTGTACAGATGAGGCCAGAATGTCCAGTATATGTGCCCATATCTGCTGCCTGTCCCCCTGGTACGTCTGTGGGATGATCCCAGATGTTTCGCCAGCAAACAAGGAATATAAGTGATTGTCAAACATCATGAGAACACACCTGTCACTGTAGCAACCCCCCAAACTGTTAGGAGAGTAATATTTCAAGTATGTCCTTTCTGCACTCCCATGTTATCAAGCTGTGACCAGAGTGTATACAGTAACAGAGTGAGATGTATGTGCATAATACTAATGTGTAATCTGGAACTTTGTGTGGCAACAGTCAGGTAGTACTAACAAACATTACTTCCACAGGTACCGTTGGATATGAACACTGTGCTGAGAAATACAGACCATTATAACCTGTACTGGTACTGTTCACTCTGGTATTGTAGGGAATTGTGAGTGTTGCAGTTTCTCTGAATAATAAAGTATCACTGGTCACTGTCACCCACACTGTGATACATAATATAACTTTGTAGGAAAGCATGTATATGTGTGTAAAAAACACCTGAAATCCACAACTAGAATTCCAAAAAGTGGCTGAGCACAGATTCCCCGAACTCGAGCAGTGAAGACAAACAAGCGAAGATAAAAGTCTTCCTTTTTCACACAGCTTTATTTATGAACTACGCCAACACACAGAACTCCATACATAGGTTAAGCGCTTTCATCTGGTGTATCCAGATTTCTTCAGAGCCATTTGTCTCCATATACAAGTCACTTATATATCAGTTTTGGCGCCAAAAAATCAATAATTGAATAATTACCTACTTTAAAATATATAAAATTTTATATATATAGTTTAAAATATTTATAATGTTTATAAAAACTGTAGTTAATTAATCAGATGTTAAATTAAATACATTACATATGCATTCGTGCTTCCCATAATATGAAACCTATACACTAATGTATAAACTCGTGTTATAAACAAAGATGGTATGTTTACAAAAATGCAAGCACTGGCTACCTGTACTAGATGTATTATACATAATACTACAAAATGCTACAAAATCTATTGCTTGTAGAAATACACTTGCACACATATATGAGCACCTATATAGAATTAAAAAAGGAGATCCAAAGAACGCATTAAGTAGACATATAATGGACAAAGGTAATGATCACACTTTTAAATTTGCCATTATTGACCAAGTAGAAGTGAGTGATAGGGGTGGTAATTGGAAAACATATTTGGCATGGATGGAAAGTAAGTGGCAAATATGTTTAGATGCTACTACACCTCCAGGCATTAATGACCACATTAGCATAAAACCCTTTCTAGTCCTTGATTAGGAAATAAACCCCTTTTGTCAATAGTTATTTGCACTAGTTTTTTGGGGCTATGATTAGGTCTTATTAATGTATTAACATATCTATGTAGTCTTTTTAATGTGTTGGAAATGTTAGGTAGAGGTTTTAGTATTAATACTTAGTATTTAGTTTTGTGTGTAAGTGTATTTCTACAAGTAACAGATTTTGTAGCATTTTGTAGCATTATGTATAATACATCTAGTACAGGAGCCAGTGCCTGCATTTCTGTAAACATACCATCTTGGTTTATAACACGAGTTTACATTAGTGTATAGGTTTCATATTATGGGAAACACGAATGCATATGTAATGTATTTAATTTAACATCTGATTAATTAACTACAGTTTTTATAAACATTATAAACATTTTAAACTTTATATATAAAATTTTATATATTTTAAAGTAGGTAATTATTCAATTATTGATCTTTTTGGTGCCAAAATTGATATATAAGTGACTTGTATATGGAGACAAATGGTTCTGAAGAAATCTGGATACACCAGATGAAAGCGCTTAACCTATGTATGGAGTTCTGTGTGTTGGCGTAGTTCATAAATAAAGCTGTGTGAAAAAGGAAGACTTTTATCTTCGCTTGTTTGTCTTCACTGCTCATGTATATGTGTGTGTCAGTTCACTAAAGGTGGAAGAGGGCAATATTCTAGATATATCCCGGCACACCAGCATGTGGTCAACACATGGCCAAAGTCTTTGCAGAAAGAGTTGGATAGCTATGTGCAAAACAACAACACAGAATCTGGGAGTATGTGTAGAAACAGTTAGTGTTAAAAAACATTCCCTCCACAGAGATACCAGGTAAAAGGTGCATACTGCAGGTAAATCTGGTTCATATGTAATGATGATGACAGCCATATCACTGTCCCAACTTAGGATATAGGGTAGTGTAGTAAGACTTGTAAGGTACAGATAACAGCACTGACTAGGAAAGTAATGTGGACTACAGGAATATGCTAGTTGTTAATTGACATCTTTCTCTCCTCACCACCATATCTCCAGCAATAATCAACATACCCACCCCAACTGGTATGTAATAACTCTGATAATGTCTAATTGTTTCATAAATATTTTCATTGTTCCCATGCATGTGCTATATTGAATTATTCCAACATTAGTGGCATGGTGCCATCAATGTACCTGCATGCTGTTCTTATTACCACTGTGGTCACATATATGCATGTGTTCTGTTTGCTATGCAACTGTTCCATATCTGGTGTCTGGGTTAATGGGAATATCTATGCATGCTGTTATACCTCATCCTGGATGTGTTGACTATTACTAACCTACAAATGATGATGAAATGTAAACACTATAGCACGCTTCGGAAGGCTGGTCCCAACGGACCCACATGTCCCACCTCAGCTGGCCGTGGCACCGGGCACCAGCATGTCTGGGGCCCAACCCATGACCTCCCTGTCTAGTGGTCCTGCACCACCTTCAGGTGGAACCGCCTCAGGGGACGGGGCTTGTCCTCCCCCTGTTAGTGGGTTTAGACAGGTACCTGTCACCCATCACCAGGTCGGGGTGGTGGTGGTGGTGTGTAGAGTGATCAACAAGCAGTTTGGTGATGTTCTATGCCAGCTCAAGGGCCGTGTGTCTTGATTAGAAAGTCAGCCTGGCTCTGCTACTCAGCCCCCAGCACAGCCACCTTCGGGGCTGTGAAGATGCAGTGGTGACTGCCCATGGGTGGGGGACCTCAGTCCCACTGTTACCACTAGCTGGCTTGTGGGCTTCTGATATCCGAACACCCTTTCCCATCAAGGCGTTTACCCCCCACATGTGTCATATACCACCCCAGTATGCATCTTGTTTGTCTTGTCTGTTAACCTACCCAACCTACCTCCCCATATATACCTACTACTCCTCCCCAACATCCCACTCTCATCTGAAAAAAAAGGGCAATCTGTTCCCAAAAAAATCTTGCCCCATACATAGCTGTCCATTTCGTACACGTGTCCACTGGATACATGTAATCCAGTCTAAATGGCATCACAACTTATTATTGTTGTCCTCACACGTCTCCCAGGGGGTTGGGTGTCCAAATCTACCTCCAAATTCAGTGTATATGCACACCTGTTGCTGTAGATGAAATGGGCAGCTATGAACCTTCCCTACACCCTACCTTAACATCCCTGGCTATTTTCCCTACTGTCTTTCCCTCTTTGTGCCCCTTTTTTCATCACTTTCCTATCCCCTTTTTATTTTCATTTAAAGAAATTAAAGAAATTAGTGTGTGAGTAAGCGGGAGTAAGCAGCAGTATGCACTTTTAAGCAGCAGTAAGTGGGTTTAAGCCT
This sequence comes from Protopterus annectens, assembly GCF_019279795.1. Classification (NCBI taxonomy): domain Eukaryota; kingdom Metazoa; phylum Chordata; order Ceratodontiformes; family Protopteridae; genus Protopterus; species Protopterus annectens. The sequence goes on along the minus strand of NC_056746.1, from coordinate 639,547,736 downwards.
GTTTGCGCAGGGGTAAGCAATGCCTACACAGGTTAAGCAATTTAGAAGTTAACTGAGTATAAGACATTGTAACCAGAAGTTAGCATCAAACACAATAGCACCAATACGCATCAAAGCACAACCCAGTGAGCAGGGTAGGGTCTACATCAACCACAAGGGCTTCCCCTCCATCAACTGTCAGGTCATGTGCGATGTCCAGGGCATAATAATGGGGTCTATATCATTTCATTGAAAACTCATTTCATTGAATCTTAATTCATTGACACATATTCACTGAATGGTCACTTCACTGAAAATCCAATTCACTGAAAGCTCACTTCACTGAAAACCAATTCCACTGAAACTCATTTCATTGAAAGGTATATATGGCCTATTCCCCACTGTTGTGTGATCTTGGAGTTAGTATATAAAGTAAGGGAGTGTGGGGGGCACAGCCCCCCACATTCGGGGAGTGTAGGGGATGAAGCCCTCCACATAAATTGGTTATATGTTGTCTTCTGGATGAATTTATTCATTACACTTGTAAGTGTCCATCTATATGTTTTAAAATATTTACAATATGTGGGGAGCTACGCCCCCCACACCTCCCAATGGGGGGGCTGTGCCCCCCTTACTTTATATACTAACTCCAGGATCGCACAACAGTGGGGAAAAGGCCATATATACCTTTCAATGAAATGAGCTTCAGTGAAATGGGTTTTCAGTGAAGTGAGCTTTCAGTGAATTGGGTTTTCAGTGACATGAGCTTTCAGTGAATATGTGTCAATGAATTAAGCTTCAATGAAATGAGTTTTCAATGAAATGATATAGACCCTAATAATGAATGTGTGTACTGGTTGCCTTGGAAGTTATCACGATTCCCACATCTGCCATCTGATGCAGCTGTACCAGAGATTTTCCAGTGAGGACATCCCTGATGGTCACCTAGTGGGGGATGCTAGATATGCACTGGAGCCGTGGCTGATGACACCCATCAGAAATGCACACACGCTCGAGCAAGAACTCCATAATGAGGCACACGCACAGACCAGAATTATAGTAGAGCTTGTGTTTGAGATGTTCAAGTCACGATTCCAGTGCCTGGACACATCCGGTGGAGCCTTGCAGTAATCACCAGCTACATGTACCCAAATTGTCCTTGTATGTGTCATGCTACACAATATGATCCTGTGGAAACAGCTGCAGCAGGAATAGCATGGGGCAGGGCCACACAGCCCCCCACCATTGCTAAGGCCTGCACAGGCACAGAGTGACTTGGAGGGGGAACAAACTGAGCCTGCCCCAGTAGGCAGAGGGAGGCATGACCAGTATACCCTGGCCTTGGCAACGAGGCAACGCATAGCACATACACTGACACAGGAGGGACCCAGGGAATAACACCTCCCTCTGACTCTCACATACAGTAAAAGGGATACCAAACATTACACTCCCTGTGCTCAACCATATGTAGGGAGTGTACTATGTGCATCTACCATAGGCAGCCCTGCAGCACCAACCTCAATACTGGGATACCCACAAGGTAAGTGACTCACACATGCCAGTTAGGGGTGTTCACATACTCAATAACAGTCACAGCTAGCAGGACAGGTGTAGACAAACACAAAGGCTGTGCTATGACCTATGAATGATGCCTATGGGTAACCCCCCCCCAGGTCTACACAGACAGACTACAGCAGGTCAGGCAGTGGGATGTCAGTTCTGAAGGGTAGGAAGCCTGAAACTAATATGTAGGTAAATACAAGCTAAGGTCAGTAGTATACTGGTATGCCTCTAGGCAGCATGATAGGTAAGACTAAAGAATGAAATGGAGTACCTGACATACCAGTACAGTCATAGTAAATGTGTACAAGTGTCAGGTGTGCCTCCCCATCCTACGTAGACATGTAGTAACAGTCAGGTGTACCAATCCTGTGTAGACATGTAGAAATAGGGGTCTACTTTAGATGCCCGAAACTGCACTTTACCGACACTAAATTCAGTGAGACTGAATGCCCGAAACTGCTAATAACCGAAAGCGGTAATTCCCGACTATCATAATCCCGACAGCTACAATGAATACTTCCATTTGCGTATGTTATATTAAACATTATTATATAAAACATGCACAGGTTTACAGCAAAACATATTACACAGCTGTAATGTTGGCGGATGTATCGGAAATTGGGCCGGTAATTGTGGGAAAGATATAGAAACCGATAACGTTTAAAGAAGTCAACACATGTTAGAACTGGATGGCTATGTGTATCATTTACAAATAAGCAGAGAAAATAGACAATACTGGGGATGGTAGAGTATTAAAACTGTAAAACTGGATGGCTATGTGTATCATTTACAAATAAGCAGAGAAAATAGACAATACTGGGGATGGTAGAGTATTAAAACTGTAAAACATTTACTTTTGTTTTGCATTGTATACAGTATATACCACTTTGAAATATTAGGAGAGATATTAATTAAAAAAACCGACAACTGGCTTGCAACACGTATAGTTTAACTTGAGTAATGGAGGCATATCTACAGGTGGGACTTTGCAGATATTACGTTGTATGATTTCAGTGTTATTTTGCTGTTAGTATTTGTGAGCCCTGTTAAACGGTTGTAGACTTCGTTCACCATGTTTTGTTTTTTGAGGTTGAAGTACTTCTTGTTACTCATGTAGTTTTAGTGCTTTGCTGTTTATTTGTATTTACAGTTGGTATACTGAAGGATAATAGTTTATGTTGCTGTCGCTGAGTTAATTACGTTAGTGTCGGTGAATTTATTCTTGGGCAAAGTGTTTGTCGGTCAATTAGTTGTCGGTGATTTCGGGTTGTTGAATTCAATGTCGGTAAAGTGCAGTTTCGGGCATTTAAAGTAGACCCAGAAATAGTCAGGTGTGCCTCCCATCCTATGTAGAAATGTAGTAACAGTCAGGTGTGCCCCCGCAAACCTGTGTAGAAAAGTAGAAATAGTCAGGTGTGCCCCCCATCCTATGCAGAAATGTAGTAACAGTCAGGTGTGCTGCCCCAATCCTGTGTAGAAATGCAGAAATAGTCAGGTGTGTCCCCCCCATCCTATGTAGAAATGTAGTAACAGTCAATACCAAGTGATCGATGGATACCCTGCAGAAACAGTATGCTACCTGTAGGTTTACAACACATAGGTCAGCACTGCAGTACAGACTACCTGGACTTGATCCACACATTCAATACAGATGGGCATACTGGGCATGCTCACACATTTAAACACATGAAGGCCATGTCTGCAAACACCAGTGGACCAGACATATCTGGCAGTCACAGATTTTAGTGCAGACACTCATCGGTATGCACCGCACATGGTTTGCACACACATTGGACAGGAATGCAGACATATATCTAAGGACAACACACTATAATAAGCTAAAGATAGACATACATAGATGTGTGGAAGAGAGGGACTGTGCCAAGGAGCCATCCAGGCCTGTCTCACCCAGCACACAGCCAAAGGGCCACAACCACATGAGGTCCAGCTGTCACTCACTGTAGATACTAGCCACCGGTATCTGTCAGCAGTACAGACTATGTGGTGCACGTGCTAGCTGTGCAAGATAACTGTAGAAGGAAGTAGTAATCTAGCATCTGTATACATGTACCTGTGAAATATGACCCTGTGTGTGGCTGCATGTGTGTGTCAACCTCTAGATGAATGGGTTATGGCCCATGCACACACACTGCCCTCCCCATAGCCCTACTATGACAAGGCTGCTGAGGTCATCTGCTGTGAAATACACCTTTGGGAGAATTGCAGCCCACTAATCTCCGTGGCACATCCCATAACTACGTACTGGTGTAGTGTGATAAACTAGTTAGGTAGGAGTTCAAATCACAGGCATGGCAACTGTGTGTGTTTGTGTGTGTGTGTTTGTGTGTGTGTGTCTGTCTATCTATGTCTGGGTGTAGATCAATGCTTTTTAGGGTAGTCACACTACAATTGAAATGCTCTACTTTGGTAAGGCTGCTGTCATCCACCTAGAAATTCACCTCTGGGATGGTTGTAGCCCAATAATCTCCACAGCGTGTCCTATAACTGCGTACTGCTGTAGTGTGATAAATTAGTTAGGTAGGAGTTCTAATCCCAGACTTGGCAAGTGTGTGTCTCTATCTGTGTAGAGAGCAATGCTTTTTAGGGTAGTCACACTCCCTACACTTTAAATGTTCAACCTTGGCAAGGCTGCTGATGTCATCCACCTAGAAATACTCTCCTGGAAGGCTGTAGCCCAGTAATCTTCCTAGCACATCCTATAACTGCATATTGCTGTAGTGTGATAAATTAGTTAGGTAGTAGTTCTAATCCCAGACTTGTCAAGTGTGTGTGTGTGTGTGTGTGTGTGTGTGTGTGTGTGTGTGTGTGTGTGTGTGTGTTTCTGTCTGTGTAGAGCACAATGCTTTTTATGGTAGTCACACTCCCTGCACTTCAAATGCTCAACTTTGGCAAGGCTGCTGATGTCATCCACCTAGAAATACACCTCTGGGAAGGTTGTAACCCACTAATCTCCATACCATGTCCTATAACTGTGTACTGCTGTACTGTGATAAATTAGTTAGGTAGGAGTTCTATTCCCTGACTTGGCAAGGGTGTGTGTCTCTGTCTGTGTAGAGAGCAATGCTTTTTAGGATAGTCACACTCCCTACACTTTAAATGTTCAACCTTGGCAAGGCTGCTGATGTCATCCACCTAGAAATACTCTCCTGGAAGGCTGTAGCCCAGTAATCTCCCTAGCACATCCTATAACTGCATACTGCTGTAGTGTGATAAATTAGTTAGGTAGGAGTTCTAATCCCAGACTTGTCAAGTGTGTGTGTGTGTGTGTGTGTGTGTGTGTGTGTGTGTGTGTGTGTGTGTGTGTGTGTGTGTGTGTGTGTTTCAGTCTGTGTAGAGCACAATGCTTTTTATGGTAGTCACACTCCCTACACTTCAAATGCTCAACTTTGGCAAGGCTGCTGATGTCATCCACCTAGAAATACACCTCTGGGAAGGTTGTAGCCCAGTAATCTCCATAGCACATCCTATAACTGTGTACTGCTGTAGTGTGATACGTTAGGTAGGAGTTCTAATGCCAGACTTGGCAAGTACGTGTCTCTGTGTAGAGAGCAGTGCTTTTTAGTGTAGTCACACTCTCTATACTTCAAATGCTCAACCTTGGCAAGGCTGCTGATGTCATCCACCTAGAAATACACCTCTGGGAAGATTGCAGCCCAGTGACCTCTGTAGTGTGTCCTATAACTGTGTACTGCTGTAATGGAATACATTAGTTAGGTAGGAGTTTTAATCCCAGACTTGGCAAGTGTGTGTGTGTCTCTGTTTGTGTAGAGCACAATGCTTTTTGTGGTAGTCACACTCCCTACACTTCAAATGCTCACCTTTGGCAAGGCTGCTGATGTCATTCATCTAGAAATATATCTCTGGGAAGGTTGTAGCCCAGTAATCCATGTAGCACATCCTATAACGGTGTACTGCCTTAGTGTGATACGTTAGTTAGGTAGGACTTCTAATCCCAGACTTGGCAAGTGTGTGTCTCTGTCTGTGTAGACAGCATTACTTTCTAGGGTAGTCACACTCCCTACACTTCAAATGTTCAGCTTTGGCAAGGCTGCTGATGTCATCCACCTAGAAATACACTTCTGAGAAGATTGTAGCCCAATAATCTCTGTAGCGCATCCTATAACTGCATACTGCATTAGCGTGATACATTAGTTAGGTAGGAGTTCTAATCCCAGACTTGGCAAGTGTTTGTGTGTGTGTGTGTGTGTGTGTGTGTGTGTGTGTGTGTGTGTGTGTGTGTGTGTGTGTGTCTGCCTGACTCTGTGTAGGAAGCAATGTATTTTAGCCTAGCCACACTCCCTATAATTCAAATGCCCTACTTTGGCAATTCTGCTAATGTCATTCATTGTGAAATACACCTTTGGGGAAGGTGTTCTCCAGTAATTCCTGTGGTGCATCATATAACAGCTCCATGCTGTAATGTGATATAGACCTCTGTTAGGGGTTCTATACCCACACATGTCAGTTGTGGATGTATTGTATGTGTTTCAATGTCCGTGTAGGGAGCAATGCATTTTAGCCTAGCCACACTCCCTACAATTCAAATGCCCTGCTTTGGAAATCCTGCTGATGTCATTCATTGTGAAATACACCTTTGGGGAAGGAGTTCTCCAGTAATCCTTGTGGTGTGTCCTATAACAGTTCCATGCTGTAATGTGATATAGACCTCTGTTAGGGGTTCTATACCCGCACATGTCGGTTGTGGTTGTTTTGTGTGTGTTTCAATGTCTGAGTAGGGAGCAATGCATTTTAGCCTAGCCACACTCCCTACAATTCAACTGCCCTATTTTGGCAATCCTGCTGATGTCATCCACTGTGAAATACACCTGTGGGGAAGGTGTACTCCAGTAATCTCTGTGACACGTACTATAACTGCGTAGTCCTGTAGTGTAATAAACTAGTTAGGTAGGAGTTCTAATCCCAGCATGACAGGTGTTTGTGTGTGTGTTTGTAACTTGTATCCTATGTGGAGGTGGTTGTGAGTGTGTAACAACTGGGCCCAATGTGTAGCGGGTTTTGTAAATTTCTTATATTTTTCTTATATGGTGGCCCTAATATATATCACAATGTCCAGCGTACAGGGACAACAGATGTGAAATAGCTGAGAGGCTGGGGTGCAGATCCATACCCATACATGTGACATCAAGGCCAGGCAAACACAGTTAGCAACACCACTATTACCCAGAGAACACTCTCAACCCATGTCTCATACACACACACACACACACACACACACACACACACACACACACACACACACACACACACACTTACCTAGGCAACAACCTCTATGTTGGTAATACACTGCATATTGCCCACTGATAGTAACTTTGGAGCAAATGCAGTGGGCTAAAGAGGGCATGGCACCCTGTCCATCTGTCCAATAGGCATGTACATGCAGACAGTGCACCTTCCCCATGTTCCCCACTGGACACCTGCAACACCTGTGGTGCCATCAAATGTGACCCACAAAAGACATACCATGGCTGAAAACATGCCCTGTATGGACAGATGCCACTGAAACCAGGGAATGCTGTTAGCATGCTATCAGTGTAGGTGCAAGGTAAACCTGCTGTCCATTACCTGTTCCCACCACAGGAGGCCAAGACTGGCACATCTGATGATAATTTGTGTACACAACATGGGTCAGACACCCCAGGTACAGTTCCACATATCACTGTACATGCATGTGGCAGGTGTGCACATCCCAGACACCATCCATGTCATGGACTAAGGGACACATACATGGCAAGTGATGTACAGCATTGGCCACATGCAATAGTGACCCAGGTGACTGGATGGTGGATACAATACTCACCTGTGTGGGCAAATCCAGAAACTACACCCCTTAACCACAATGTAGACCATTGTCATGTGGCCTGATGCCAAGGTATACCCATCACCTAGACTTGTATAGCCATCTGGCACAGTCAGCCACCACACACCTGTGAAGAATTGCACCCGTGCATGTCAGTACTGGCACCTTGTGTGTGTGAGTGTGTGTGTGTTGTATGATGCATATGATCAAATTCACACTCACTACTTCCCCCACTGGCATACTGAAGCATGCTGTCCAATGTCAGACACCTCCCCATACCCTTTGCCCAAATAACCTCCGTATGATCCCTGTGGTGCATGTGATACATGCATAGTAATGTGTTGTGGCAATGTCACTAAAGATGAGTTATATTCCTGGCCCTGTCAATTGTGTCAATGTGTGTGCGTCCCTGTGAAAGTGTGGCTGTGTTGTCGCTGGCACCTGGTCATGCGGACAAGCATGTGTAATACACCTACCGTACAGCTACCATATCTCTGTTGCAGATGACACTCACCAGCACATATACTTTCTGAGGGCTCTTCACCATGTTACCTATGTGGCACATCCAATAACTGCATGGAAATGTGATAATACTGCATAGTCGTCAGGGGTTTGATACCCTGTGCTGGTAGGTGTGTGACACAAACATGCTTAGGTTTTACTCTCCCACCCCTCCATGACTTGTCTTTGCCTCTGTCTGCCTCTCTCACTCTCTCCCAGGTGGATGTGGAGACCTACACCTGCTTTGCTTAGGCAGCAGCATGTGTATTTTAAGTGATGCTCATGATCAGCTGATGGCCTCTGCATGAATTGCAGCCCTCCTCTAGCTGATTGCATGTGGAACAGCTGTGGTAACATTCCCATAACCAATTGCATGGAAACACACTCCAATATTTAGGAACATCATGTTGGTGTTGGGCTTTTTCATTCCCTGTGAGCAGGAACTCGATCTGTTGTTTGGCAAACAGCATCTCAGATGGATTGGAGGATTTACCTCTAACAACATACACTGTGGAAACAGGGCAACACACAGGAGGGGGTTGTGCCTGACCTGACTGCAGACTGTAAGTGCTTCTATTCTGCATTTGGAGTTATGTTGGTTTAACAAGGGTGTGTGTGGATATGGCTGTCCTATGTGTTGCAATACCTGCCATATTAGTGCTCTGTGTATGAGGAATCCCCATCTGTAGGGTCATCTGCAGACCAGGCAGTGTGTGGTGCCTTTGGTTTCATGTGTTACCCACAGAGCACCTATCTGTGAACTGAAGAAGGTAGTGTGAGGATTGTAGTTTGTAGATGGTAGAACCGTGGCAGTTACTGACTTTTTATCCCTCATAGGACGTATGTTGCAACAAACCCTGTTACAACAGTAAATGTATGAGGTTATCACAGCAACATGTCAATATTGGCCCTGTGTATGTGCTTCCAGCCACACCTCTGTCAACTGTTGTACATATGTCAAGCTTTAAGAGGTGCATATATGCTGTACACCATAATTAGTGACATCATATCTGATAACAAGCCAGTGAGATATCGGACTGCAACACATGTTATGTACAATAGGGGTTATATTTGATGACATAACCTGAACATTCTGTGGTTGTGTGTACAGTACTGAGGTCTGTGTACTTATGGTGAATGTCGACAGTGTGTGTAATCTTAATATGTACTTTGGCCTGTGTACAGACTGTGGTAGATGCCATTGTTCTTGATCCCATCCTATCTGATGTTACATGCTGCTCCACTGTATGTTACCATATCGGCTTACATATTTGTAGGGCCATACACACACATGTCCCATACCACAGACAGGCATCGGACCACACTGTGTAGCAGCCCAGTATTTGTAGGGTTTCTGTGTGAGTGGCACATATGAGGATGGTGATAAACAGATAGTCCATATACTGTAATAATATGCTAGAGTACCATATGTGGCTGTGGCTGTGTTCACAGTGGATGTAGCTATGCACTGTCACACAGGTGTATCTTCCCTGTGCTGTGACATGCCCGTAGAGCCTCCTATATATGTAGGTACATGTGCATTCCTCTGTAGGAAATGTAGGCCAGTGTTGAGCCAGTCTCCCTGTAGCCTGTGCAGTGCTTTGTTACATGCCTAGGAGCTTAGTGTACTTACCCAGTGAGATGTAATGTCCAGATACTTGGCAGATGCACTGCTGCCAGGCCTCTCTTAGCAGTCATGTATGCCAGACAGAGCAGTGGGATGCTGTACAGATGTATGTCAATATCTAGTGGGTAGTATGTGGCCATGGCACCTCTGTACCAGCGGTTAGTATGTGTCAGGACAGACAGGGATGTGTGAATGCATAACCTATGGGGGCATATGTATACCAGTCGTTACGTGTTATACCCATCTACATGGCTGTTAACATCCACATTGCCAGGCTTGGTCCACATGTTTTACACTAAGGGGCTCTGTGTATATCACTGAACTATCCAGATTGTGTCAGAATGTCCACATATATTGGCCAATATCTCTGCTGTAGTCCACAGTAGCATTACGTGCTATCAGCTGTACTGTACTATGATGTCCTTAGGATGTCTGTCAGTAGGCAATGGCGCACATATGAAAAGCAGATGTGACCTCCCACACACACCATGTCTGTGAAGACAATCACTATTACAGTAGGAATAGTCTACTGATATACCTGCTAGACATACCTGACATCCCCTTTCACTACGTAATTGCGACTATAGGTGCTGAGGTAGGCTTACACTCCATGTTCAGGACATATGGTGGAAATATATGTATATATAATTATCCAGATATCTATATAGATATATAGACATATACATATCAACATATATAGATGAGTATGTATATGTACATAGATATACATATACACACCCAGATATATACATATACAGATCAATATATGACTACACATATACAGATAGTGATACATATGCACATATACTTATATCATGCTGCCATTCCCACCAGCAGTCCACTGCTATTGTATCCCCCACACATACGGTGGGGCTGGGGCCATATATGTGTGGGCTTCACCTACATCATACATCTGTGCCCATATGCACTCCAGAGGACAGTGTATGTAACAGTGGTATATGGGCTTGTATTATTGAGTCTGGGGGGGGGGATGCACCATAAATAACCTAGGCTGTTACAAAATCTGGTGGTATCAGGTGTGAGCTGCCTTAAGGTATCTGGATGTACAGTACTATACAATTCACCTATATTGACATTACTTACATAAATTGGGGTAATGCAGGCCTACTGCCTCCTGCCATACAGACTGTTCTGTTTGCCAGTGTGCTTGTGATGGTGTCAGTTATGCCTTGTTATGTAACAGTTACATCCCATTTGGTCAACTGAAGTCTTTACCACCTAGTGAATATGTACAGAGTGTAGATAGAGGATGCTGAACTATACACATGTGTTAATTACTGTTGATTGTTTGGTACCCTGTGGCCCAGTCTGTTTTTACTATTGTACGATTTGAAGGGCTTGGCCTGGACAGCAAAAGCTGTGAACCTTTCCAGACTACTGTATTAGTATAACTGTTTCACAGTTACATTACTCTGTTTATATGGATGTCAGTGTCTGAATAGCTATATGACATAGCATATAAATCTGTAATAGTACACAAGTAATGGTTTTCCATTTCTGCAGACCTGTGTGTGATGTTTTATCCTATGACTTCTCTGTGGGTATATGTTACAGGCAACGAGTGTCATTTGTATGGGTGGCTCATCCAGTGTCCAGTCGTTAAGGTGTTAACTATAGGCATAGTGGCTGTTCCATATTGTGTGCATCTACTACATAAGAATCTTACTGTACATATCTCTGCGTTTGTATGTGTAGTCACATGTATATCTATATATATATATATATATATATATATATATATATATATGTGTGTGTGTGTGTGTGTGTGTGTGTGTGTGTGTGTGTATCTGTATCTGCATAAATGTGTCTGTGTATATCTATCCTGGGGATGTTGATAGCTTCCACTATTTACATTTCCTATGGGAGCCACACTGTACTGAATGATTTGTTACCAATACCAGCCTGACATTATACAGGTGGGATGTAGTACTGTTAACATCTTGTGCCCATGTTGTGTCAGGTCCTGGTTATAGGATCTGCAACACTTGGTAGTGTATTGCAGGGTGGGTGTTTGGCTGTGGGGGGATAGGTATACCTGTTTGTGCAAGACATATATTGTTTGGGGCCTCTCAACCCCATTAATAGTGCATGTGGACATATATATGTTTTAGTTAATCTCCCATTGATATCTACACATGTATGTCCATATATACCTATATAGATGTATAAATATATCTGCTTACTTATATATATATAGCTATGTCCATATATACCTACATAGACATATATCTGCTTACATATATGTAGCTTGCTGTGTATATGTTGACATATAGGTGTAGACATATATATGTGCTGATGTAGCCATTTGCATGTATATATGTTATGGCTAGGCTTGTATAGGCCTAGGGCCGATAGCCTAGTACCAGCCTATGAACCTATGAACCTGTGTTCAGATACATTTATATATATGTATATATATATATATATATATATATATATATATATACATATATATATATATATATGTGTGTATATATATATATGTATATATATATATATATATATATATATATATATATATATATGTTGTAGCTGTTTAGATATTAATATATTTACACACACACATACATCTAAATGGTGGAATACATTTTCTGTACTGTTTAATGTCTGGGTTGGATGATAAGTTTGTGAAAACATCTGGATTATGTCTTTCTGGCATGGCTTAGTGGTAAATCACTTTGTCAATGGTGTGCAGGATCCTGGGTTTGAGGCTTGCAGAGGCTGTTTATTTTGTTGCTGGGTAGAGCAAGAAGTTGGATTCAAAGTGATTAAGGCACTTTAAAGCAGTTGTAAGTGGGTTTGCGTGGAGGTAAAAATTGCTAACTTCCGGTTACAGTTTCTCATACTCAGCTTCTGTATTGCTTAACCTATGTAGGCATTACTTACCCCCATGCAAACAGGCTTAAACTCGCTTACTGTTGTGTAAAAGTGCTTACTCCCACTTACCCCCATGCTAATTTTTTTAAAAGAAAAGAAAAGAGGGTTGATAGGAAAGTGGTGAAAGAGGGGCACAAAGAGGGAAAGACAGTAGGGAAACTAACTAGGAATGTGCAGGAAGGGTGTAGGGAAGGTCCATAGCTGCCCAATTCCTCTACAGCAACAGCTGTGCATATACACTGAATTTGGAGGTAGGTTTGGACACTTAACCCCCTGGGAGAGGGGTGAGGACAACAATAATAAGTTGTGATGTCAATTAGACTGGATTACTTGTCCAGAGGATACGTGCAAAATGGACAGCTATGTATGGGGCGAGATTTTTTTGTGGGAACAGATTGCCCTTTTTTTTTCTGGTGAGAGTGGGATGATGTGGAGGGGTAGTAGGTATATTTGGGGAGGTAGGTTGGGTAGGTTAACAGACAAGACAAACAAGATTCATACAGGGGCGGTATATGACACATGTGGGGGTAAACACCTTGATGGGGAGGGTGTTGGGATATTGGAAGCCCACAAGCCCCCTAGTGGTAACAGTGGGACTGAGGTCCCCATCCATGGGCAGTCACCACTGCACCTTCACAGCCCCGAAGGTGGCTGTGCCGGGGGCTGAGTCACAGAGCCAGGCTGACTTTCTAATTGCAACACGCGGCCCTTGAGCTGGCATAAAAGATCACCAAACTGCTCATTGATCGTTCAACGAACCATGACCCCATCCTGGCAACGGGTGACAGGTGAATGCCTCAGCCCACTCTGGGGGGGTGAGCCCCATCCCCTGAGGTGGTTCTACCCAAAGGTGGTGCAGGACCAATGGACAGGGAGGTCCCGGGTTGGGCCCCAGACATGCTGGTGCCCAGTGCCACGGCCAGCTGAGGTGGGACAGGCTGGTCTGCTGGGACCAGCCTTCCCAAGCATGCTATAGTGTTTTCATTTCACCATCATTTGTGGGTTAGTAATAGTCAACACATTCCAGGGTTAGGTATAACATCATGCATAGATTTTCCCATTAATCCAGACACCAGATATGGAACAGTTGCATAGCAAACAGAACACATGCATATACTGGACCACAGTGGTAATAAGAACAGCATGCAGGTACATTGATGGCACCATGCTACCAATGTTAGAATGATTCAATACAGCACATGCATGGGAACCATTAACATTTCATCAAACAATTGGACATTATCAGAAAACAGGTGTCATTACATACCGGTTTGGGTGGGTATGTTGATTATTGTTGGAGATATGGTGGTGGGGAGAGAAAGATGTCAATTCGCAGCTAGTATCTTAGCAACTAGTATATTCCTGTAGTCCACATTACTTTCCCAGTCAGTGCTGTTATCTGTACCTTACAAGTTTTACTACACTACCCTATGACCTTAGTTTGGACAGTTGTATGGCTGTCATCATCATTACACATGAACCGGTATTACCTGCAGTATACACCTCTTACCTGGTATACCTGTGGAGGGCATGTTTTTTAACACTAACTGTTTGTACACATACTCCCAGATTCCGGGTTGATGTTTTGCACTATGCTATCCATCCCTTCCTACACAGACTCTGGCCATGTGTTGACCACATGCTAGTGTGCCTGGACATATCTAGAATATTGCCCTCTTCCACCTTTAGTTACCTGACACACACATATACATGCTTTCCTACACAGTTATATTATGTAGCACAGTGTGGGTGACAGTGACCACTGATACCTTATTATTCAGAGAAATTGCAACACTCAAAATTCTCTACAATACCAGAGTGAACAGTACCAGTACAGGTTATAATGGTCTCTATTCCACAGCACAGTGTTCATATCCAATGTACCTGTGGGAGCAATGTTTGTTAGCACTACCTGACTGTTGCCACACAAAGTTCCAGATTACACATTAGTATCATGCACATACATCTCACTCTGTTACTGTATACACTCTGGTCACAGCTTGACAACATGGGAGTGTAGATAGCACATACTTGACATATTACTCTCCTAACAGTTTCACGGGTTGCTACAGTGACAGGAGTGTTCTTGAAGATGTTTGCCAATCACTTGTATTCCCTGTTTGCTGGCTAAACATCTGGGATCATCCCACAGACTTTCCAGGGGGATAGGCAGCAGATATGGGCACATATACTGGGAATTCTGGCCTCATCTGTACAGTTGTGGGGTATGAATCTGTATGCAGCCTAATTACACTCTTGGGATTCAGACCATCACTGTGTCTGCTACAACTTGAACACTGTCCATCACAGTTGTGTCTGCTATATAGATATTGATGTATATCTCCTATCTACTTTCTGTCTTATTAATCCCCTGTGCTTTTGCATTCTGACCTTGTATTACAACACTCTTATACAGATTTCTTAGACAGTTTTATGTTGTAGGACAGTGTGGGCGACAGTGATGTGTAATACCTCATTATTCAGAGCAGCTGCATACCATTCTTGTATTTCTTGTCACAGTGTTGGTACGTGACAGACCTGTGGGAAGAATGTTTATTAGCACTACCTGAATGTTCCCACACACAGTACCAGATTCCACATTATTATTATGCACATACATCCCACTCTGTTACTGTGCACACTCTGACCACAGCTTGGCAAGTTGGGGTGTAAATGGGAAATATGTGTCTTCTTAGTCACATAAGTTATTGGGGAGTTGCTAGTGTGCCAGCTTTGTTCTCATAGCTGTGTGTCAATCAGTTGTATTTCCTGTTTGCTGTCTATACATCTGGGATCATCCCACCAATTTCCCAGGGGGCCAGGTTGATAGGCAACATATATGGGCCACTTTAATAGACATTCTGGACATATCTGTACAGTTGTGGGGAATGACTCTGTATGCAGACTACTACCACTGGCCAGATTTGAACCGTGGCTGTGTGTACTAAAAAGCAACAGTTCACAGCCCAGTTGCATGTGCTATTCAGTTTCTGTTGTCTGAATTTTCCCTGTTTACTGTCTATGAGTCTCTCAGTTGTACTAAATAGCCTCTGGGGATTACACCTGTCATAGACAGGCATTCTTACACATTCAATTTATGGTGCATAATGTGGGTAACAGTGCTTAATACTACAGTCCTATTACATGATTGCATATCTACATTACCATATGATACCAGGATATACACATGCAGTCCAGCAGTTAAACCTGTTTTGTCAGGCTATTACACTTTTATTGACTTACAGACAATATGAGACTCTTACTGCCATATTCTGTAGTGCATGCAGTACTTGCCTTGAACAATACAGGTTTTATACTAACAATTAATTTACTACTACTTTTATTTTTATTTCCTATGACAGTAAATGCATGAGTATTACTGACCTGCCTCATGTCGCAACCTCACCAGGTGATTGATGTGGGCCTCCTGGTTCGTGTCCCGCTCCGTTGCAGCTGTGGATGACATAAGAGGAATATTTAGCCATATCTGTCCATGATATACCTGAACTGGCAATTATTAACATATACTGGGGTGATACACACATCTGGAACATCCCCTGATGCTCTAGCCTCTTGGAGCCACTTCTCCAAGAGGTCCCACTTACGCCGCTTCAGGTCGGCATAGTGGTGCCTGACCTGCTCACCAGTTTGGGGTATGCCAGTGGAACTGGTGAGGTCATGGGCAAGAAGGTCCCAGGCCTCCACCTTGTATTGGGATCCCTGGTACTGGCCCTGCAGCAGTCTCTGAGCATGGTCTTTAACTAGGAGTCCTGCCATGACCTTGGACTCCTGGATGCACCAGCGCTGCGCCCGGAAGCGCACACCTTCTCCCCTTACTGCCATAGTGCCTGCAAGGGGAAGCTACAACCAGTTATGAGATCCGTATTCCTGCCTCTTGGGTTTAAGGAGGGCCAATTTCCCGCACTTTTCCATGATTGGCTGGTTTTGAAAAGGCTAAGCTATGGGCAAACCTGCTTACCTAGGGTTGGCATTGTTTAAAGGGTTATACCACTGGGCACATTGAGTTAGCTGGTCTACACATTACTTACACCTCCTAAGCTGGCCTGTGCAATGCTTAGCATTGCTTACATTAGAATTTGCATTATATTTCCTTTTGGGCATTGATTTCTTATTCATTGCATCTTATATATCTGCCAGGTATCCATGATTAATGTGTACGTACACTCAATGGGGTCCTTATGTTTTATTGGGGACTTCAGCACTCTATTACAATTACACCCCACTTCTGAGCTTACTGCTGTACTCCAGTTCATATATTTATGTTATGTAGTGGGTTATGGAGAATATAACTGTATACTGATTCCTTTCAAAAATTCAGTTTGGTTTTGCTATGGTGAGGAATTGTTTGCTGATACCTCATTCTTCTGTACTTTTGTGATGGCTTGCTGGTTAACTGGGTGACTATGGGGTACTGGGTTCGAGACCTGCATGGTTGTTTATTTCTTTGATGGTCACAACAAGGGCCGTTGGATACAGAGTGATTAAGGCACTTTTGAGCAGTTGTAAGCGGGTTTGCGTGAGGGTAAGCACTGCTACCCTGCCATTGCATCTGCTTACAGGGAGTTAGCTTTAGAATTGCTTAGCCAGTGCAGTCATTGATTACGCCCGCTAGCTAGTGCTTAAATATGCTTATTTGTGCTTAAACCTGCTTACTAGTGCCTTATTCATTATAACACTGACGCCTCACATGTGCATTTACTGCAGTACTCCAGTTCATAAAAATGTGTTATTGAGTGGGTTATGCAACATAAATATTACTCATAACGTGCTTTGCCTTGGAAAATGGAATCTGCTGCAGTTGGACTTGAACTGGGAATGCTTGCTCGTACGGCAAATGGTCTGCCCACTACACTATTGCTGTGCTGCTCATTTCCATATATGTTCCTTCTTATCCTCTTCAGCCATTTAAGCTACATTAACCATAGCTAAGCAGTGGTCACACCCGTGCACCCACGGTTAGCTTTAATCGGACTTTAAAAAAAATAAAAGGGTTTCTTCATTTTATTTATATGTACTGTTGTACACATGGGGGACTGTTGGTGGGGGTATGCTGACACCTATGAGTGGTCTCATTCATTTCTTACCCCTTTCTGCTGTTCTTCATTGTAGGGGGCGTGTATATTCTGAGGGCTCTGCTCAAAGACACGCACCCTGCACTCTTACACGCTCTATGTAAGATTAGGGGCTCAGGTAGCGCACCTCATTATTATGCACGGTGGGCTTCCATCCTGCTCCTAAACGGTCGCTTCCATGCAGGACTGAGCTAGTCCTACTCGGAAAATTAGTAAATGTGGTGGGGGGGGGATGAAATAAAAAAACTGGAAACCCATCACAATAGATAACACAAATTATAATTTCTTATGAGAATAATACGGAGGAGAATGGAAGGAAGAATGAGGGATATTATGGAAGAAAGTACATATATGGTGTAAAAGGAAGGGATGTCAACTGGTTTTGAGGGAAACTGTGGATGAATATAAGTAAAAGGAAGGATGTGAAACTTAGGTGATTTTAGCTAGGCATTCTATACAGTAAGACGTGATGCTTTGTGGTATGTTATAGAGAAGTGTAGAATAGATAACAGAATTAGGAGAGTGTGCATATCAGCATATCAATATAATAAAGTAGGTATGTTAGTAAATCTGTGACTGATTAAAGAAATATGCCTGAAGTGTGGTATAAGAAAAGGATGTCCCGCGAGTGGAATATTATATACATTGATAATGAATGCAATAATGAGCAAAGTAGCTTATAGGATGAAAGATGTAAAAAGAGGTGGAGACATATGCAAATGATATAGTTGTAGTTGCAAAGAACAAAAAATTGATGAGGGAAGTGCTGGGGTTCTGACTGAATGATTAAAGGAAACAGGAATGGTCTTAAATAAAGATTAAAGTAAGGATTTGGGTGATGTGTTGAAAAGTGTGTGTGTGTGTGTGTGTGTGTGTGTGTGTGTGTATGATTATTTTTCATTGAATGTGTCTTTGTTAGGGATAAAATTTAGGAAAAATTATGTTGTTATGATGCAATAGGAGGGTGTGAAAAAAGTAATGAAAAAACATGTCTTCTCCGGAGGATGTATAGATTAACATTTAGTAAAAAAAGTATTACCTGGTGAATTGTGAATTTCAGGGAAAACAGCATATATGTCAAATATTTATATGGACCCAGAAAAATATGAAAAAGAAATTGTGCATTTGGTATTTTCTTTTATATGGGTTTCAGGAGTAAACCCAGTAAAATAGGTGTGTTATTTATGAGGTATGATTAAGGGGAATTGGGGTTAAATCCAGTTGTTTATTCTGTTTATTTAAACTTGTATAGACTATTAATAAAGTATGTAAATGAACAGAATGAGAAATTAATAGCGAGGTTGTTTAAATATAAGGACAAAACATTCTTGGAGATGATGGCAATAAGAAAAATAGAAAAAGAATATGTAAATGAAGAAATTAAAAATTATTAAAAAAAATAATAACATGGAAAATAAAAACTGATGATATATTAAGAAGGCTAGAAGGTTAGAAGTATGTGATATAACAATGTGATGAAACAATATTATTAGGTAAATCCATTGGACAATTTACCAGAGGAATGATTAAAGCCATTAAAGTAAGGAAAAAGTGGTATACCAATATATTAGAGTGTCAGGATTTGTTATGGAGACTGGTAATAAATAAATGACCAGTAAAACAGAATATGCTATACAAAAAAAATAAATAAATAAAAGAGAGTACTTATTTTATGGGAAGAACTAGACAACAGTGTATGTTTTTTTGAAATACAACAGAGTCATGAAGCAATGGGAAAAGTTGTGTGAAGAAAACTTTTGTTGGGAATATTAATGACATAAACAATATAGATAAGGTTATGATTATATGTAGATATTATAAGTAAAGAAGAAAGAATATGTGAGAAATCTAGATAAGAATTTATTTTGCATAATATGAGTTATTTGGAATGAAAGACTGAATTAAATTTTATTTAATGGGAGATGGATTTTGGCAGCTATATTGTGAAAAATTAGACTATGGTTATGGAAGAAGAAGAAGTGGGGTCAGTTATGGAAGAATAACAATAACGGTGTTATAAGAAAAATGATAAATAGTAAAAAAATACAATAAAATGGGTATACATGTGCCTGTAATTATATACATTTTGTAAATATGTAAATCATGTTTTTTTATGTTGTGTTAAATAAACAACCACTACTCTTTTCAGTAGGTGCTGTCAGATTTTTTCATCCACCTAAGCTACCATCATACCTCTCAACCTCTTACTGCAAGAAATCTGGACAAAGTTCGACAAAATGGGGGACAAAGGTCTAAAAATAGGGACATATTTTAAATATTGCTCTTATAAACTTAGAACGTTGTTAGAGTGACATTTATGTTTCAACAAACATTTTCTGAAGGATCTGAAGTCTGAAACTCAGATGTAATGTATGTCATTATTTAGTGACTTCATTCTTCAGATTATCCCAGTAATTTGCCAGAACACAAATTTTATAAGGAACAGGCCAAAAATATGAGCCAAAAATCTGCACATTCTGTGAAAATCTGTACAGTTGAGAGGTATACCACTGAGTCAAGCAGATGGTGCCACAGTTTCACTTCTTATCCAAAGGACATCACAGTCAAGACTGCATCATTCTCCTTAAACTGTACTGCAGTGGCTGTAATTGACCTACCTGAATTTCTGCACCAAAGGCAAGTGTTCTACCTGTTGCTCCACTGACATGTTTTTTTTGCTTCCTGGGGTCCTCAACTTGATCATTAGCTGTTAGGAAACCACTCCTTTATCTACTTACCTCCCCCTCCTGATGCTACTCTCCCAGAAGTGGCTGCCTTGATGGGGAACGGGCAGTAGCAATATTTCATTGGCAGAATGGGAAGGGGAAGTGGATAGAAGCTTCTGGAAGACATAAAGGGCTTAGATTTCCAGCAGTGACATGTATAGTACTTCCTCTAAGGATTTATTTATGTCAGCCTCTACCTCCTTTGATGTCCTCAGCTGAAATCAATGTTGTGTGCAATGGTACAGCAAGGGGACTTATCCTTACCCACATGGTGACATGTCTCTCAAATTGCTTTGTCCCCAGTGTGCATCTGAAATGATTGCATATCTCTACTATTACCACCAGAGCTTCCATTATTCAACATTGTGTTGCCAGCATGTCCCTGCACCCTAACGCAGTCTGAACCTCATGATTTCTCTACCCCACTCACCAGCTCTAAAAGGACTTAGGTTAACAAGGTCATAGTGGGGTTCCTATTAAATTAGTAAATGCTTAAAATAGAGAATGCTGTTTAATCGACCCTCTTTACTTGAAATGGTGAAATCCCAAAAGCACGTAACAGCGATTTGTTTCCTAGGGAAAAAATCACTGGGCTGTTTTTGGGACTTTGTCATTTCCTCCACTGTGGTGCAGTCTCGGAGTTGGTATATTTAAGTAGGGGGCAGTGAGGGGCACAGCCTGCTACATTGGGGGGGGTGAGGCAAAGCCACCCACTTTATTTTGTGTTTGTACTTTTTTTTTTGTACAGAGCTGTTCTCTGTGTTTGGCATTTTGGTGTTTTGACATATTAGGGTCGATTATACACCGTTCGCTATGTTAAGCATTTGCTGATATAATATAGACCCTCATAGTGAGGGTCTTGTCTTTTTATGCTTTGGGAGCCAGCTAATTCATTACATTGTCTTGACTAAGTGGGCTTTGATGTAAGTAGCATCATAAAACTGTACTTTTGTGACTGATCCTGAAGAATTATCTCTTTTTGTCTTTCTCTGTGTAACTCATTTTCTGATGTGAGGTCACCCCTGGTCCCAACTGGAGGTGTTATTCACTCACATTGGACATTTTCTTGCTTTTTAATGCCAAAAAGTGTTTTTCTTTCTCTCTGTACCTCTTAATTTCTCCTAATTATTTTCATCCATGCTATGCATTATTTCCCTGCTGCCTTTATCCTTCACTACCTACATGGCTGATTTTCAGTATACTTTAATATTCTAGTAACCTTGTTCCACCATGTTCTCGATGTTATATTTAGAAACTTTACACACTAGCTGCCTGCTCTTTCAAATAGCATACTTATAGTCATTTTCACTGGCTCAATGTCACTACCCTCTTTCTGTCAGACTAACTGCCTTCAGCTGGAGTCACTAGTTTTCTTTAGCTTTTGTTACCCATCCATGACTCACCCTTTTCATAACTTACTTCCTGCATATTCCCACCCCCAGTCCTACTGAATAGTTTCATCATGCAGATTTTCACAGCGATGACTATATTCTAACACTGCCAAGTGTAGCATTGCTAGTCACAAACCACCACCCCAAATAATGTTTATCTGATTTGTAGCTTTACATCTCACTCATGTATTGAGGTTGAATATGTTTGGTCATTCTAGTGGCAAAGCTTGCCAGAATGTTTATTTCTGCCTGTTTTATACAGTATGCTGCCTCAGCTTGGTGAATTGACTACTAATGTCTTACAGCCTGGTCAGAGATGCTATTAATCATTTTGTATGTGCTCTCCTCTGACTGTATGATATGTTAAGAAGATTTAACAGCTGGTTTGATTACCACCAGGGGCGGCTCGTACTATTGGACTGCAGGACTGCAGGCCCCTGCCCCAGCTGTAAAAAACAGAAAACTAGCTGCAGTTCTGCGCATGTGTGCTTTCCTATCCGGACTGCTGTCTAACCAGTCCAGATAAGAAAAGAATGGCTCAGTGTAGATGCCCCAGAAGTATATGCGGTTACAAACTGTGTAGACTGCAAGGAGAATGTCTGCAGTCTACATAGCAACTGGTTGGCTCCTGACACTCCCCAGCTCACATTTGACACACTATGATTGGCTCCCAGCATGCACACATTCTTGAACTGCTGCTGCAAGAGAGTAATGGCGGCTCGGATTTTATTTTTGTGCAAGAATGGCAGCTCAGACTTTTTTTTTTGTCAGAGCTGCTCTGCTAGGGAACTGGCAGCTCAACTGACTCAGGACTTGTCAGAAAGCTCTACAACCATGTGTTTGGTAGCTTGCAACATTAGGGAACTGGTGTGTGTGTAACCATGTGTTTGGAAGCCTGCAACGGTAGGGAACTGGTGTGTCTGTGTAACCATGTGTTCAGAAGCTTGCAACAGTAGGGAACTGGTGTGTGTGTGACCATGTGTTTGGAAGCTTGCAATAGTAGGGAACTGGTGTGTGTGTGTAACCATGTGCTCAGAAGCTTGCAACAGTAGGGAACTGGTGTGTGTATGTAACCGTGTGTTTGGAAGCTTGCAACAGTAGGGAACTGGTGTGTGTGTAACCATGTGTTTGGAAGCTTGCAACAGTAGGGAACTGGTGTGTGTGTAACCATGTGTTCGGAAGCTTGCAACAGTACGGAACTGGTGTGTGTGTGTAACCATGTGTTCGGAAGCTTTCAACAGTAGGGAACTGGTGTGTGTGTAACCGTGTGTTTGGAAGCTTGCAACTATAGGGAACTGGTGTGTGTGTGTGTGTGTGTGTGTGTGTGTGTGTGTGTGTGTGTGTGTGTGTGTTTGTTTGTGAAATTCCCCAATTGGATATTCCTGGTGGCTAGAGTTATTCAGGCTCAAACCCGCCACCACTGCAAATTATTGCCTCATATGTTTGTGGTTTTCTGGATTTCTAATGACAGGCATTTGAATTTCAGACTTCATATTCTTCAGAAAATACACAGTAACACTACACAACCTTTTATTCTAGCAATTTTTTAAGTTTATAAAATCAATATTTGCAAATTGTCCCTATTTTTGGAGCAGTATTCCCCCATTATTGGCTTTGCCCAGGTTTTTTGTGCTAAGAGGTTGAGAGCAATGGTGAGAACTGAGAACTGAATTTACTGAATAAGTTTGAGGGCTGTATTCCCCTATTATTGGCTTTGTCCAGGTGTTTTGTGCGAAGAGGTTGAGAGCTATGGTGAGAACTGAATTCACTAAATGACAGCCATTTAAGTTTCAGTCTTCATGTTGTCCATGAAATGGCTTGTATGGCATAGTGTTATGCTATTTTGACTGTAGTGTATAGGGTCCTGGGTACAATACTTGGCAGTGAAATGCATGGTGGTAACATAATGTTTTATTCTAGCAACTTTCCAAGATTATACAAGCAATGTTTAAAATGTGCCTCTGGTTTTGGGGCTTTTGTCCCCCCCCAATAAATTTTGGCTTTTTCCAGATTTCTTGTGTTGCAAAGTTGAGAGATACAGTTGAGTGTCGAGTGGATTTTACAAGGAGCTGAGAGCATGAAGAGAAGTTTAGTGCTGCTTATGTTGAGCTGTCTTGCATTGTTAATAGCACAACAGGTAGTGTGCTTTCTTTCAATGAAGAAGGCTTTGAGTTCTACTCCCACAGTATGTTGATGCATTGCTGATACTGACTGCAGTCCTGAGAATGTTCTCTTTGGCAGAGATACCTAGTAACTATGAACCTGTTATCAGTTTTCCATTCATTCCCTATTGCAATATTACTAGCTTATCATTTTTTTAATGTGACATAGGCAATTTATTCATCAAGGGCAACAGGCACTTTATTTGTAGATGAAATATAAAGTTGTTTGCTAGCAGCAACCTCTTCATTAGTTACAGATCTCTTTAATTTGAAATTATTTAGGTAACTTTTACTTCTGCAGAGATTGTGCGTATTTACTGATACTGGTGGATTGTAAAAGTTTGAGTAGACGTTTATGATGGAAATGTTCTAAATTGGGCTGTTTTGTCATTATTGGTGCATGCATTTTATTTCATTGTTTACTGGAAAAATGTTCAAAACAAATTTAAAACACCCTGTAACAACTGTACTGCATTATACAAGGAATATAATTTAATACAAATCAGGGAGGTGTTTACTGATTATCTGATCAGCTGTGGTATGACCCCATCCCAGTTCTTAGTTGGATGTGTTCAATTAGGAACCAGTTAAATCAACTGTCTACAAGCACAAACACTTTTTTGTTGTTGAATATTTTCACTGAGTCTAAATGCTACTGAAAGTGATGAAGCCGGATTGAAGCAATCACTTCTCTTAGATCCTCATTTTTTTTTGGGGGGGTGGGTATTTATTGTCTACACCTAGGGAGCTAAGTCTGTTGTGT
Source organism: Protopterus annectens (assembly GCF_019279795.1). Classification (NCBI taxonomy): domain Eukaryota; kingdom Metazoa; phylum Chordata; order Ceratodontiformes; family Protopteridae; genus Protopterus; species Protopterus annectens. Next base: position 639,523,194 of record NC_056746.1, on the reverse strand, counting down.
AGGATTTCAGCTGCACAATTCTCCTGGCTGAACTATACCTCTCAATTGTCCAGATTTCTGCAGAATGAATAGATTTTTGCTTCTTATTTTTGGTTTGTTCCTCATAAAATTTGTGGTTTTCTGGCAAATCACTTAGGATTGAAGTTGCTTAATAATGACAGACATTGAATTTCAGACTCCATACCCTTCAGAAAAATGCTTGCTAAAGAAAGACCTGTTATTCAGTCAACTGTCTAAGTTTATACAAGAACAACTTTTAGTACTGTTTGTTTGTTCCCCCAATATATTTGGCCATGCCCAGATTTCCTGTGTTAAGAGGTTGAGAGGTATGTGCAAATAAATTGCTTTATAGAATTAAGTATATCCAAACCTCTCATCTGTCTCCAATTTTGGCTCAAAATGTTGCTCTCCCCTAATGATCCCTCTGCAAAATGGCAATTTTGGAAGAAACATGGAGGGTTTACAATTAATAAATAATTGTAATGATCAGAGTTACAGATTACTTTTATTTTAGAAATACATGTAGATTCTCTTATTTTGTCAGCTGCTCAACTTAACAGTACTAATATTAAAAAAATGTCCCTTTTTTGACAGGTTCCCAGCTGTATTGTGTGGCTATTTTATATTTTTGCATCACATTTTAGGTCCATTTTTCATAAAATTGTGGTTTTCTGGCAAATTAGTGGCAAATCATTAAAGATTGAAGTTAGAAAATAATGACAGACATTTGAGTTTCAGATTTCATACCCTTCAGAAAATTCACACTAATGCAAGACCTACTATTCTATTATCTTTCTAAGTTTATAAGAGCAATATTTAAAAATTGTCTATATTTTTGGGCCTTTGTCCCACTTCTATTTATGGCTTTTTCCAAATTTCTTGCTCTGAGTTTGAGAGGTATGACAAATATGTCAGGGCCATCACTGTCAGCTGGAGACATTTCAAACTGTGACATACTTGTACCCCGCTCCCCCATGTAGTGACTCTGGATGTGTCCAAGCAAGGCAAGGAGCAGTTATGCAGTGTAAGTGTGCAGACAGAGTATCCCCCCATCCAAGGTAGACACAAGTACCACAGTGGCTTTTCATCTATCCTTGATTTTGCAGAATGTTCTGGCTTTCTGTTATATTTTTATACTGTTGATTTATGCTTCTTATTATTCAGAAAATGCATGTTGTTGCAGTGCATATTGCTCTGTGTTTAAGTAACAATGCTTTAATGACCATCAGGTAAGCTTGTCTGGGATTGTAAGATGCAAGTAAGCTTTAATAAGCATACTGTTAAAGAATTATCAACACTGAAAGCCTTTTTGTTGTTGCCATGCAGAGAATATTTACATAGTTAGATAATGTATAAGCCTTAGGTATTGAAATGCATGAGACAGTATCTGTAATAAAGGACAGGATTATAATATTTTCAGAGTCTTGTTACATTTGTTGGAGACTTGCAGTCATTTTTGGAGCTTTACCTGTAAACTAAACAGAATGCCAGTCTATCATGTGTGGTCCATAACCTGTGCAGTAATACTTTAAGCAATTTATCTTGAGCTTGTTTCTTGTTTGCTGTTTATTTTTTTAATTTTATCATGTTTTCCATGATACAAGTAGATAGTTGTTGTCAGGCAGCACTGCAGCAGGTCTTTTTTGGATAAAAAACATTTTTCCAAGTGGGGAAATTGGTATCACAGAGATTGCTACTTTCAGCATGTTACCTGGTACTTTTATAAAGCTGAATATAAATTATAATTAGAACTACAGTGCAAGGAGAAGTGGTTTGAGTTGAGTGCTGCTTGTTTTTTTATACTTTATTTCAACTGGCATTCCAGTAATGTATTTAAAAAGTAATTACATTTTTTATGCCTCACAACCTTTTTGTTTCCATCTAGATATTAAGTAAGCTGTCATGTAGCCAATGCATTGAAATATTTTTTTTTCTTCTCCACTTCATTTTGTCTTGATAGGACTCTCATAATGACTGTTTGGCACCCAGGGCAGCATATTTAAAGTCCCAGTTTTGTGGTTTTGAGGTTAGCACTGCCCCTTTCTGGTTGGCCACAACCCTTCCCATTGGCCCCACCCATTCAGCTGTCTCCTGCACCCCCCCACTTTGATATGAAGTCACCATCCGCCATTGATTACCACATCTAGTGTATTCAACCATGGTTCTCTGTGATCATAGCATAGTCCATCCATAACGATATCCATATTCCATCCATAACGATATCCATATTCCATCCATAACGATATCCATATTCCATCCATAACGATATCCATATTCCATCCATAACAATATCTTTCTCTCTGCACTGCTGCCATGCATGAACACTGCCTTTTTTTCCCCATACTACCTTATGCTACTTTCACTACAGTGCATCTACATACATCTGCCGTGTTTGTTGCTACCTTTTGCCCTTTCTGTGTATGGAACTCGTCATCTTTTTGCTCAGATTTTTCCATTTCTTTCCCTGTTACAAAAGCAGTTTGCCTACAACAACTCCCACATAGATCTGCAGCAGACCTGTGGTGCCTGCTGATACAATGTCTAGTGCTTTTCTTTTACAAAGTTAAGTAGATTTTTCAGTGGACCAGCAGTGTTTTTAGCTGAACATGTAATTGCTAGTCTTATTCAAAAGTTGTGGGATGAATTTAAGTGGCTATCTTGTCTGTATTTTTTCTCTCTGCAGTCACCTTCTGTGTTTCCTAAATAGCATATAGCCTGCTTGTTTTAAAAACAGCACATGCAGCACTGCAGTTTATTTACATTCCTGTGACAGTAAGTGTGTACCTAGAATGTAACTCCAGTTCTCTAAGCAGTAAGCTTTTCTCTTTATTTTTCCTTTTTAAACTGCTTTATTCATTCAGAAACGGTAACAAAACATAAGCACAGAGTCACATTTGTTGCTAATTCTATCTAAGGCCCCACTGTTAAGGAAACCTTTTCAACCCCATTTGGTATGGCAGACCCCAGATGCTTTACTACAGTGTTGATAGCTGTTGCAGTTGGGTGGTTGGCTTAATAGTTAAGCTGATTTCATTCCAAGCAGAAGGGGCAGGGTTCAACTCTTGCTTGGGGTAATTGGCTGGGCTTAAAATGGCCCAGAAGGGCAGTTAGCCTAATACTACTCTCTGAATCACTGACTTTGTTTATAAGTTGCTTAACAGAATTATCTCCTCAGTACTGTAGACGTGTGATGGTCTGTACACTGCAATATTGTGTTCCCCTACAAACATATATACACACACAAATGACATATATTAGCTGTTGTAAGCTGAATCTAAGATAAGAACAAATAAAAATTAAGTAAATTATATTTTCTTTGGAAGGGATGCTTATTATTGTTCCTCCTCCTGTAAATTAGTTGCTGGCAGACTATTTTAGATTTGTTAAGAGACATGAAATTAGCATAAGAAAATAATGCGTATGGTATGGAAGTTGTCCGATTTGCACACATGTCTGCAAATATTATGCTAATCACATGTTTATGCACTGTCTTGTACATTCTTGCTACTGTTTACTGCTCTTCTTAACACACTGTACTTTTCTTAGTATATTCTATTTCCTGAGTAGATGTACAGCTCATCAGTGTCTTGTACCTGATAAACAGTCAAATCATTGGTCCTTGCGGCTTGCTTTACTAACACTACATTCATAAACTACTATCAGGACATGAAAAATTGAGATGTGATGTGGTAGGTAAAATTCTTCTAGTTTAGAAGACACTTTCTGGGCACCAAACCTAAGTAGGCTGACAATCTGTGAATTTTAGTTAAAGTAGTTTGTGCAGCTGTTCATGTCCCAGTGTATGTATGACCAAATTGCGACATTTTTGGTCTCATTGCAATCTAGTCATTGTCCAGAAGGTGGCAGACCGCTGCTACCTCTGTAGGCTTCTTTCGCTTGTTCCCCTTCAGTCCTTCCACAGGCTGGACTGGTGTGTCTGAAGTCTGAATGAATTTCCTTTCCCTTTCATCGCCCTCTGATGGCCAGCTGCTCCTGTCAGCACCTTCTTACAGCGTGTAATTCATCCTGCTGTGCTGACAGCTGAGGCCTTGGGGGGGCTGCTATGGATGGAGAGAGAGCCCTCGGCTGGGCCCTGAGAGGGGAGTAAGGCTAATCTAGAAGGGAATGGCCTCTAGCAGCTGGGGTCCTGGAATAAAATGCAATATGAGGGGTTCCCAAATGGCTGTTTAAATAAAAATTGTCTTCAGTTTGGCAGTCTTCCTCAGTGAAGTAGCAATGGTTTTAAAGATGCAAGTAAATGACTAGATGACAGCAAACAGTAAGTGAATATAAGCTTGCCACTTTTTCTTCAGTACTGCTTCTTTTATTTGGAAGCAAGAGAATGTCTTGTCTTTCAACCAGGCAGATGGTGTTGAATCAGCCACCGACAAGGATCTCTCTAAGCCATAGCATCATGTTCAGGCTCACTTTTATTATTGTTAATAGTAGCACTGGTGGCAGTAGTAAGTACCCTCTCACTGTGTTTGCCATTTTTATTGTACAAGTTTTATTCTGAATTGAAATAATTCACATAAAGTTGTTCTTTACTCATCTCTCCTAACTGCATGAAATGTCAAGAGTAATTTCACTGGGTAAACATTTAGTTATGAGTAAACCTTTGACTAATCTAAAACTGTTTGCCTGCAGCACAAAAGTCCCTGTCTTGGCTGTCAAAATATCTTTGTCCTACTTTTTAAATAGATCCTAAATCTTTGTATCCATGTAAAACTGGTGTTTTTGCTTTTAAATATAGTGTAGGAAAATGAAAAGTATTACTAGACATTAATATTTTCCTTCAGGACAAGTTTCAGACTTCTAGAAACAACATCCATTTTTGTGAAAAGTATTAATGCCTTAATTTATTTAGCCTTGTTTTTTTTTTAGCTGCAATGTTTTTTAATAAGTAGTTAGTATGCAAATGTGTATATGTTGTTTTGCTTACATTAATCACATGAACAACATGAACATGGGGATGTGGTACTGCCTTCCTCTTATCAGATACAAGCGTACATGTGGTGATCCTCCTTACACATATGGAGCTATATGTGTTGCCTCCTTCCCCTTTCACACAAAGAGGTAGATACACATCCATTAAGTCCTCTTCCCCTTACACATACACCAGTGTCCATATTGTGATCCCTCCCAGTACACATACACAGATGTGCTTGCCCTGCCTCCTCCTCTCAGACATAAACAGATGTACATGTGCTGATCCTTCCCTTTACATGTACTTAGGTGTGCATGCACTACATCCTCATCTTATACATACATAGGTATGCATGCACTGCCGCCTCTCCCTTACGGATACACAGGTGTACATGTACTATTTCTCCCATTACATATTCACAGGTGTGCATGCACTACCTCCACTCCTTACAGATACACAGGTGTGCATGTACTTCTTTTCCCCTTACACACAGTAGACACAGGTGTACATGTACTAGTTCTCCCTGTACACATTCACAAGTGTGCATGCACTACCTCCTCTCCTTACAGATACACAGGTGTACATGTACTGTTTCTCCCTGTACATATTCACAGGTGTGCATGCACTGCCTCATTTCCTTATAGATACACAGGTGTACATGTACTTCTTTTGCCCTTACATATTCACGGATGTGCATCCACTTCCTTATGCATACCTAGGTGTGCATACACTGCCTCATTTCATTACAGATACACAGGTGTACATATACTACATCTCTCCTTACACATTCACAGGTGTGCATGTACTTCCTTATACATATCTAGGTGTGCATGCACTGACTCATCTCCTTACAGATACACAGGTGTATATGTATTACTTCTCCCTTTACATATTCACAGGTGTGCATGCACTACCTTATACATATCTAGGTGTGCATACACTGCCACATCTCCTTACAGATACACAGGTGTACATGTATTTCTTCTCCCATTACATAATCACAGGTGTGCATGCATTGTCTCCTCTCCTTACAGATATACATGTGTACATATACTTCTTCTACCCTAACACATTCACAGGTGTGCATGCACTTCCTTATACATATCTAGGTGTACATGTACTGCCTCATCTCCTTACAGATACACAGTCAGGTGTACATGTACTTCTTCCCCCCTTACATATTGACAGGTGTGCATATACTACCTTATACATATCTAGGTGAGCATGTACTGCCTCATCTCCTTACAGATACACAGGTGTACATATACTACTTCTCCCCTAACATATTCACAGGTGTGCATGCACTGCCTCATCTCCTTACAGATACACAGGTGTAAATGTACTTCTTCTCCATAACATATTCACAGGTGTGCATACACTGCCTCCTCTCCTTACAGATATTCAGGTGTAAATGTACTTCTTCTCCCTAACATATTCACAGGTGTGCATGCACTGCCTCATCTCCTTACAGATACACAAGTGTATATGTACTTCTACATGTACACAAGTGCACATGCACTGCCTCCTCTCTTCATACATACACAAATGCATATGTGCTGGCTCCTTTTCCTTACAAATATACAGGTGTGTATGTCTGCTCTCCTCCCCTTGCACAGACATAGGTGTGTGTATACTGAGCCTTTCCTTTACACATACATAGGTGCACATACACTGCTTCTTATACATCATGTACAGGTGTGCATGCCTTCTGTACCCCCATATATACATTGCTGCACATATTCTGCCTCTTACCCTACACATGCAAATGTACACGTGCTGTCTTCTACCTCTTAAACCTTCTGACATGTGCACACAACTTCTCCACCCATTAGACATACACAAGTGAGCATGCACTGTCGCCTTCCCTTTACACATAAACAGTTGTGCGTGCACTGCCTCCTCCATTTACATGTTACGAATGTGTGCATGCACTTCTTCACCCCTTACACATACACAGGTGCACATGAACTACATCCTTGCCTTTGCACATGCAGAGGTGCGCATTCAATGCCTCCTCCCCTTACACATACACAGATACACATGCACTGCCTCCTCCTTGCATAGTGAAAGGGGCACATGCACTTCTTCTACCCTTACACATATGCATGTGTGTGCATGCACTTCTTCTTCCCTTACATATGCACAGGTGTGTGTGTGTGTGTGCATTGCTTCCTACCCCTTACACATACACAGGTATACATTACCAAGATGTACATGTACTACTTCCACTTCTTGCAGATACACAGGTGTACACTTGCGGCCTCCTCCCCTTACACATGTACAGTTGTACATGTGCTGCTTGATTTACACAGAAACATATACAGATACATATGTTTTACTTTCTTCTCCTTATACATACGAAGGTGTACTTGTGACTGTCTGTTCACCTTTAGCCATATAGTGATACACGAATACTTAGTTGTGCAAGTGCTCCTTCTTTCACCATACAAAATCAAAGGAGTGCATTTGCTATTCCTTCTCCTACACACACACACACACACACACACACACACACACACACACACACTTGCACATACACAGACAAACATGCATATATCACGTATCCACACATGTACACATACATATGTATACACACACAAACACACACACAAATGTGAATGACTCCTTTCCCATACAATTATGTGGTGACTTTTTCCTTATAAATGTGTGTGTTGTGTATGTCTGCATGTGTTCTGTCTCCTTCCTTTTACAGATACACAGGAGATCATGCACACTTTTTCACTTACAGATGTGTGCATACAATTTCCTCCTTAACTTATCCATGCATAGCTGAACATGTGCTTCATCCATCCATTGCACAATCACAGGTGCACAACTGCTGCCTCCTCTAGTTACATATACATGGGTAAATCTTTTCCTTACAAGTCTGCAAGTGTGTGTGTGTTTGTGTGTGTTTGTGTGGTCTTCTTCCCCTTATGCATGTGCAAATTTACATGAACTGCTTATCTCTCCTTAGATACATAGCTTTGTGCATGTGCTAATTCTTCTCGCCCTCCCTCTCTCCCTATGCATATCTATCTCTATATCTATCTATATACATATATATAAATATATTTATATATATATATATATATATATATATATATATATATATATATATATATATATATATATATATAGGTCCCATTTGTTTTACAAAATTCCATTTGTCCGAAACTGACATTGCTGAGACCACTTCTTCAAAAATCCACAACTCCAAAACATCAGTTTGCTGAATGTCATTTCCACAAAACATTTACTGTCATGAGTTCTAGTGTACCATACCAGTTAAGGTTCATGTCAGATGTTCAGGTAGATGTACAGCTATGTAAATCATGGAAAACAAAGTGTACAGTACTTGTATATTTTAAATGTAGATCACACTACAGTATGGATGGAGAAATCTACCCTTGTTGTCACTGTAGTAGTGTGATCTCAGAGTTGATATATATAATTTGCAGGAGGTGTGGGGGGCAAAACCCATCTGCAAAAATTAGAGAATGTGTTTTGCTGTGTGTTTCACTTTTCCATAGCTGTCATGTTGGTGTTTTGTGTTTCGGCAAACTGATGTTTCGGAGTTGTGGATTTTTGAAGCAGTGTTCTCGGCAATGTCAGTTTCGTATATATATATATATATATATATATATATATATATATATATATATATATATATATATATACCGGAGAGCAGGTACTTTTTCCTTGCCCTTACACATATGCAGACATGCATGAGCTGTGTCTTCTGCCACTGTTCCTTATTCTTACACACATTCAAGTGTAGATATAATCAGGGCTATACCCCACCACTGCAGATAGTGCAAGTTTCCACACTACATACTATTTCACCACACACACACACACACACACACACACACACACACACACACACACACACACACACACACACACACACACAGGCATAATAATAGCAGGCTTAAGCAAAAAAAATCTAGTAATTCTGAAGAAAAAGTTATAAATAAATAACATAAAAATAAAACCATCATAAGTAAGTTATGGGGTTTAAATTGAAATTCTAGCAAGCTCATTATTTTGATTCTAAAATATATATAATAGATCAATAATGCATATTTGTTATTTTATAGAGGATAAACTAAAATGTGAAAGTGGCCTCTCACCCTCTGATTTCCTGCTCCCCATTTAAACTATTCATAATCTAATGCATTTTAGATCTTTAAAAAAAAATACGAAAAGCCATCTGATCTGATCTGAGTACTGGGGACAGCCATGTATGCATGCATTTTTTACCATTACATTGTTCTCTTCACAGCAAACTTGTCTCATGGGTTTGGTAAACAGTTCTGGTTACTCCTCTTTTCCATTGGAAGCCATTGTATTGTCAGGGGGTCAGTGGGTTAATGAACATTTTTAACATCGTGGACATAATGATTCAACAATTTTTTACTGCAGTACGACAGTGGTGACAGGTTAAATGGAATGGGAGGATAAGGCTGTATGAACAATATCCCATTAAACAGCTGTTTGTAAACTTTTCCCTTATCTGTTTTTTATGTCATAAACTAATGCTGTGTCTTTCTGTGTATTTTAGAAAATGTGTTTTGAGGGGGTCTACTTTCTGACAGTGAGACTCTAGATTAGGCAGTTAAACAAGCATTATAAAAATAAGAAACCAGTTTTCATGGGCTGAGGTGCTATAAAGTCCCTAATGTATAATTAAAGTGCACCACATCTGTGCTGTGGGTTTGGCGTATCACACACATGGGTTTTATGTGTGTGGAAGTAATGTGAAATCCATATGCCAGGTGTCACTCAACTTTGACATGCATGAAGTGCTTCCAACAACTGAAATACTGTTACAGGGCAGTAACAGCCCTAGCACTTTGAAGTTACATCTTGCAGGACAGAGATTTTATTGCTGTGCTGCCTGCTCACGTTAAAGGCTTCTTGGAGCTGAAATGGTTCAGTTCTACAGAGCCATGAGCTTTGCTGCAAAGGTAATTTACAGTTGCACTGGTCCAGTTCAGCAGAACAGAGTGGTTTTTCATATTGTTTGGGCTCCTTTCAGTGAATTGATACAGTTCTAAAGGACAGACCTCTCTGCCATGCAACAGATGCTCCTTACGTCTACATTACAGAGGCTGCTTGTAGAGTCTGTTGGACATAGATATGTAGCACACTGTGAGTGTTTCTGCAAATTAATTTGTTCTGTATTGCATGACAGAATTTTCAGCAGTGCTTTACAGATTTCTTGTAGCACAGTCGGTTCCATCCTATGGTATAATGTTATCCACTGTGCTATATATAGGGTTTTATAGGTTCATAGGTGATTACTTGGGTAATGGCACTAGGGCCTTTACAAGCCTAGCCATGTAAAAACCCATGTACCTAACTGACCATACTTAGGTGGTCATTGTTAGCAGAGCGATTCTATGATTAGCACCAACTACCCCTTATAGTTAAGGTACTCATAGGCAGTGTCGTGCTTCATTGGTTAAGATTTCTTCATCTTAACTTCTAAGTATTTTTTAGCTCAGTTCTGACATCAAGCTGCTCATGTTCTTATCATGTTATTTTTTTGGTACCTTAGTTTCTACTCTCCTTCCTAAAAATGCTACCTGACTGACTACTTTAAAAGTGTTCATGTGTAGCATTTACTATTACCCTGTGACCTTGGTCATGGCAGAAATAGGTATTAGGCCATTTTACTACCAGTTAAAAAAGACTAAATTACATTTGGTTAGATCCTGTAGTGATTAACAATTTGTTCATCTGTTATAGACCCCACCTCAAAACAACTTTAGTGTATACTTCCTGAGGCATATGAGCACATTTTGTATTCTGTAGGAAATAAGGTATATTAATGCTGAGGTATTCCCTCCCAGTCACATCTAAATGGTTTTACAGTCTTGTCCTCACCACACTACACGGGGCCTGCTTTCTGTTATCCAAGATGGGACCATGTTCTAGTCTGGATATCAACTAAGGTGGCTAAATTACGATAGGCCAGTTCTGAAAACAGTAATGGAAAAGCATAAAATGTGGATTGGCTGCTATGTCAGGAACAAAAAAAAAATGTTCAATGTACAATTGTCATAGCTGGAGCAAAAAAATGTATTTCTGGACACGTACTTGGCCTGTTGTATTCAGAGGATTTGCTGACTGAAAGCTTTTTAAAATAACTAATGGTCAAGCTAGTGACACCACAAATTGTACTTTAGTCATTTTACTTTTAAGACGCTGTCCTGATTGATTCCCAGCTAGAGCATCTTCTGTGTGGAGACATGCTTGAATGGGCATACCTTTGTTGAAGGTTGTGCGTCAGGGCTGGCAACTCGGCATTATGTCCACTGCCAATCATTAGCAGACCGGAGTTCCACTGTGGCGACCCCTGACTGGGAAAAGCCAAAAGACACAACATCCAAAGTGTCTCTTTTCAGTGGTTACCTGGTAGCATTTTCTGATTAAGTGGATGACTCAGCATCACATAGCAATCAAATGGAAGTTGAGGAATCAAAAAACATGGATTACAGGAAGCAGATTGTTAACATCTGAGCCTTAATCCACTACTCTATCTGCCAGTGATCTGGTGGCAAAACGTGGGAAATATGATGGTACCCAATGGATGAATGAGAACAAATATCTCAATTTACAAAACTGGGAGCAGGGAAAGCAGAATATTTATCATTTAATTTGACCCCATTAGTATGGAATAATAGAAGATGATAAAGGTAATTCAGAGACAGCTATAGTGAGAGAGAAAGAAGGCTTTCACCTACAATGACATTCCAATACACTGGTAGCTGTCTATAAACAGACTATGTGGCTCCCGGCCAGGATATAGAAAGGTGCACCACTGTTTCAAGTGTCATAATGTAGCTGCCCAAACTGTATTGCAAACCCTTAAAAAACACAGGCTCACAGACACATACAGTGGTACAAATAGTACATACAGTTGATACTGCTTTGTACTGTTGGTGACATTATGCATATTCAGCTGCATACATATGCGTGCATGCTAAGATGCTTGGTAAAAAAAGACAACAAAGGTACTATAAACCTTTGCCACAGCCTTCTACAGTTGGAACAATGACGGTCTGTAGTTTCTTCGGTGTGTAGATGTGGGCAGCATTTTCTTCAACAGAGACCATTAGAGTTGCGAGATGTAGCAGCAGCTTGAGATGCAAATGGTGCCTTGATATAGGGCATGTTTTAAAATTTCATAAAAACTGATGACCCATTTTTGTGCACGAACTGGTGTACACCATAATGTGTGTGTATATATATATATATATATATATATATATATATATATATATATATATATATACACACACACACACAAAAAACTGTGAAGGAAATGCACATATGGGCACTCATACGCAGACACAACCACACCAATGTATGAAGGAAAAAGAAAGAGGGGAAGCATACATGTGTGTTTGTGGTTGGTACAGGGATCATGCCCTTATTATCCACTTTTCAAAATGCAATGTCTGAGTGCACATGTTTGATAACCTTTGCACCCTTAACCAAATTTCTGTGGTTTTTCACCACACCCTTTTCAATGCAGTCAGTGGCTGGCACACACAATGGCAGGCACAAAGCTTTCTTCCATCAGAACAGCTTGGAACATGGCCTGATGTTCTTCCACACGCTCAACTTATATGTAAATTGTTGGTAGGTCCCACAGTGCTACTGGCATGTACTGTACTAAGTCTTCTGTAATGTGCACCCCTATGGTCATCCTTCACAGACTTGACAGAGTTCTGAGTCACAAATTATTTCTTCCCTAGCCACTTCTAACACACACAAAATCACATGCATCTACTTTCTTGTCACATTTTTGTGCATGTAGCTCTTTATTTATTCTTATTCTGATTTGTTGAATCTACATGGAATTGTATTGTCTGAGATGATGGTACACTCCAGTGGAGTTTTTCATTTATTCTTACTATAGTGTGGCGTTATTATACATAAATTAGGGGTTGGGAGGATACACCTTCCACATTGAGACTGCAGGGTCTTTCCCTGTGCTTTTTAAAGTTTTGCTTCTTGGTGTTGAAAAATCAGTGGAGCATGACTCACTTTTAATATTTTCTTTCCAAATATGGTTTCATTCTTGACTCCTCCCTCACATGCTCATGCAGCACAAGTGCTGGGTGCACAGGCTGTTGTGCAGTGCACCCAGGAAATGGATTTTCTTCCTTTAATGTACTGTGCTATTACTGAGCACACAGATGACAGTAAATCTTGCCTCATTTCAGGTGTTGCTTGTGCCACTTCTCTGTGTCCTGAATCACAAGTTGCATCTTAGATGCATGTATGTGGGCCTCTCTCTTTATCTATACTTCCTGTCCCATTCCCCTAAGAAAAATTTAATTTAATTTCTTTTCCAGCTGTACAGCTTGTTGAGTATGGCCATTACTTTGTGAGACTATAGGATCCCAAACAGTGCTTTTGCAGTGTTGTGATATGGGGTGTGCAGAGTCCAGTGCTGTGTGTGGTCATTTCTTCATACAGTGGTGGTAACTGTAATGTGATACTGTGGGGTGTACAGAGTTCCATGCTATCAGTGGCCACTTCTTCAAACAGTGGTGGGGTGGACACTTCTTCATACAGTGGTGTTCACTGTAGTGTGATCCTGTGTGGTATACAGGGTCCCATGCTGCGCGTGTCTCTTTCTTCATGCAGTGGTGTTCACTGTAGTGTGATCCTGTATGGTATACAGGGTCCAATGTTGTGCATGGCTGTTTCTTCATACAGTGGCATTCAATGTAGTGTGATACAGTGAGATATGAAGGGTTGGATCCTATGCATGACAATTTCTTCATACAGAGGTGTTCACTGTAGTGATACACTGTGATGTGTACAAGACCCCATATTTCATTTGTGGTCATTTCTTCAACAGTGGTGTTCAGTGTAGCTATATACTGTAGAGTATGCAGGACCCCATGCTCTGTGTCCTGCTTTATGTGCTGGCTGAGCGCTCTCTCATTTCCACAGCTCCTTTTGCTGTTGAAATAAGACGTGCTGTAAATTTCCCACATTAGTGCACAACCTTCACCCTGCCCAGCATGAGATTCTGTATAAGAACTAAATATCTTGTGGTACTGCAGCCAAGACTGGACCACCTGCAGCTCATACACAGGACAGACTAGGTTTATATGCAACACAGCTGAGCAGGAAATGGCTGCAAATGTTATCTATATGCATTTTAGCCAGGTATCATGTGAATCCATGAAGAAAGTTAAGATCTGAAGTAGTTAACTTCATTTGATCAGCAACCTGTGGGTTTCGGATCCGATACGGATCCGAGCCAGCAGCATACCAAGCAAAAAGATCTGAGCTCCAAGCTCCTCCCCCTACCCATACTACACTGCAACCTCCTTCCAATCCCCAGATATCATTTGCCGTGGATTCGCCAGCATGAGATTTTTGAGCTCCAGGCAAGTGTCAGGGTTTTTCTCGAAAACTTTGGTCTGTGTGTGCCCCTTTTGATAATTTTGAGAAATAGTTATTAGTTATCTCACTCCGTTTACGATAATTATTGCTTTTTCATTTCTTGAAAGTTGTTAACTTTCGGTTAGTGTAGGCCCCCCCTTCCCTCCCATAGTGTGTGTGTGTGTGTGTGTGTGTGTGTGTGTGTGTGTGTGTGTGTGTGTGTGTGTACGTGTTCACTAAGATGTCAGAAAGTCAGAAAGTGACTTTCTCTAAGAGCACAGAGTGTGGCCACAAGCTGTCTCCAGCCGATGGTCACACTCTGTGTGTAGTTTGCTTGGGGGTGGCCCATTTGTCTTCTGGCTGCAAGATCTGTGTGGCCTTCAATCCCTGAGCCCTGCAGGATCACAGGAACAAGTTAAGTCTGGTGGATCTTCTACCCACAGAATCAACTTCTGCCTCTTCTGCTGCTTCCTCACCAGCCATGGCTGTGGCTGTTCAGCCCTCAGGCCCTTCTCCCCTGTCCGGGACTCACCCTCACACCTTACCACAGGGAGAGAAAGAGGCCAAGAAAGACAAAGTCAAAGAAAAACACAGGGAGACAGAAACACATATAGAAAAGGGTAAAGATAGACAGAGGGGCTGCAAGTGACAGGCCGAGATGGATCCAACAGCCCCTCACGCTAAGGTAATCTTGTCTCCAGTAAAAGTTAGCAGGCCCTCCTCTCCTCGGCTCCATTCACCACGTTTTTCTCTGGAGCAGGAGGAGGAGGACGCTAGACCACCCTTGAGGTTGCCTTCATGTCAGCTCTCCCGGCCGGCGACGGTGGCACCCTCCAGATTGACTCGGTGCATCTCTGAAGCAGACATGGATTGGATGATGTGAAGGTTTCTACAAATTCAACTGCAGATGGGGGTACTGTTGGCCTCCCCCCATGGTGCAAGGAGTTCGGCTCCATTTTTCACCCCGATAGCACCTTCTCCGTTCCACCATCGGATATCTGAGTCTACGGAACCAAGGAGACCCAGAGTCAGGAGGTCAGCTCTGATGGTGCCTTCAGCCTTGATGGTGGCCATGCCCTCAAGACTGTCGGATCTGTTTTCGGATCCAAGCTCTCAGAGCCGAGAGTTGGGCATCAGATTCAAGGGGATGAGTGTGTCACGTCTCCATTGTGGCTGGGGCATAACATCCTTTCGGGTCCGGCTGTTCCAACTTCGGCTGCGATCCCTTCATTGGATTCCAGGGTTTTGGCTACCAGTTTCAGGGAGGCCGATTCTCCCTCGGCATTCGATGTTGTGGAGAGGTTTCTCTCTGAAGGATCAAGACCCCTCACTCCCTCCTTGGGGTCCATCCCTGCTCCCTCCCAGCTGGGTTTGTCTTCCATCATACAGTCCCCACAGGGACAGCCTGTGTCTATTGCACCCCAGATAGTTCCCTTGGAGGAACACAAAACCATTTGTGAGCCCTCTCTGGAGAGTCCTCCAGAGGAGGTCCCTCACAAATGCCAGTGTAAAAGGAGGCACTTGGACTCCCCCGAGTCCCTCACTGAGAATACTGACTTGGAAGAAGGGGAAGGTTTCCCCAAATCACCCCCTGAAGATGTCTCCTTTGGGACTTTATAGAAATCCTTCGCCAGAGCGGGGGTGGTTCACCCAAAAACCTTCCTCTGCCGAGTCGGTATTCCTGGAGGCATTCTACACAGGCCCATCTACCTCTTGGGTTTCCTCCCCAGCCGATCCTCTGGTGGACCTTATCACCACCAAAGCTTGGAGGGAACCGGACACTGTGGAGCCTATACCCAAAAGGCCTGACAAAATATTGAGTCCACCAGCAGATAGAACTTCTTGGAACAAAGGTTCCCCAGTTGATGTCATGGTGGTGGTGGCAGCCACAAAAAAGGAACTCGCCCAAGAAAGTTCCTCGGTCCACCCCCCAGACAAGGAGTCCAGGGCTATGGACCATCTTGGAAAGTGGACATTTGCTTCAGTCACCTTTACTATAAGGGCGCTGAATTACTTGGCCTATGTAATTCGATTGCAGCAGGACCTTGTGAAAGAGTATGCTGAGTCTCCCCCGGAGTCCATGTCAGGCAAGGATAAATGGACCTTCTCAGCTCGTATGGCCACTCTCAAGTCTGTGTCCAATATGTCCATGCATTTACTCTCTCAAGCCACCGAGGGAGCCGCTAGGGCTAGCGGGTCCAGCATTGCCTTAAGGTGTCACGCTTGGCTCCTTCTTTGCTGCTTCTTGGAACCCTTCAAGGCATCCTTTGCTAATGCACCCTTTGACAGTTCCACCCTGTTCGGGAAGACTGTCCATGATATGCTTGTCCAGAGCAAGAATGACGGAAAGACACTGTCAGGTGTTGGGATCTGCTTCTCTAATCCTCAAAGGTCCTTTTCCAGGAACCAGTGAGGGCAAAAGAAGCTGTGGTTCTGGAAAACTCAGCAGTCCCAGAATGCTCAGGACTCCTTCTCCCCCAGAGCGGGACAAGGTGGACACCGGCCCAGAGGCAGAGGGGGGGGGCCAAAGAACTTCGGGTCACGTGAACCTTTTTCAGAGTGACCCGCACAGCAACCCTGAGAGGTTACCCAACTGCTCCTCTCTGGAGGCAGTTGGGGGTGTTTTTTGATGCACCTAGCCCAATGGGAGTCCATCACGACAGATCGCTGGGTGCTTTGAATAATATCCAGAGGCTATTCTATTCCCTTCATAAACAAGCCCCCTTACACAAGGCACCTCCCGGATGTCCCACCCTCTCAGAGAGAGGCTACGGCCTTGGAAATACAAAAGCTACTAGAAAAAAGAGCCATCCAACAGATGCCCCCAGACCAGTCCAGATCAGGCATCTATTCCAGGTTATTTTTGGTACCAAAAAAGATGGGGGACCTAAGGCCAATTCTTGACCTATCAACAATGAACCTGTTAGTTGCCAAGGAAACATTCCGGATGGTCACGCTTCAATCCATCCTGCCCTTCCTGCAGGAGGAAGACTGGTTGTGCTCGATAGACCTCAAGGATGCGTACTACCATATTCTGATGGACAGGCAATCCAGGAGGTTCCTCTGCTTTCGTCTAGGGGCCAGTCATTATCAAATCAGGGTCCTACCCTTTGGTCTCACCACAGCACCCAGGGTGTTCACCAAGGTCATGGCAGTTGTAGCGGCCCACCTGAGACTTCAGGGCATTCAGGTCTTCCTGTACCTGGATGACTGGCTCCTCACCACCCCCACCAGGCATCTACTCTTACTAGCCAGAGATTTCTTTCTCCAGATATCACCTTGCCTAGGGATTACCATAAATCTCAGGAAGTCTTCCCTTCAACCTGTTCAAGTATTAGACTTCATAGGGGCGAGAATAGATTCTCATCAGGCCAGGACATTCTTAACCCCAGACAGACTACACAGTCTGACACTTCATGTGTTAGCGCTTCTGCAGTCCTCTGCACCCCCTGCAGAATTAGTCCTGAGAGCCTTATGGTCCATGGCAGCAACTATCAACCTGATCCCTTGTGCTCGTCTGCATATGAGAATTTTACGGTGGACGTTGCAAGTTCAGTGGTTGATTCTTCATCGACCTCTAGATTTTCCGATCTCTCTGAGCAGAGTGTGCAGGAATTCTCTCACATGGTGGCTCCAATCTCAGAATTTACAGGAGGGACGTCCCTTTCTTGCACCACAACCCCAAGCCACAGTGACCACGGACACTTCCTGCCTAGGGTGGGGGGGCATTGTTCGGGCAGGACTGTTCAAGGCACGTGGACTCAAAATGAGACCATTTTGCATATAAATGTTATATAGATGAAAGCAGTCCATTTAGCGTTGCAGGCCCTTCATGCTTATCTCCCTCAGGGAACTATTGTTATCCATTCAGACAATATGTCAGTGGTCTGGTATATCAACAAACAGGGGGGGAACCAAGTCTTATCCCCTTTGTTGAGAAGCCATGAGAGTCTGGGAATGGACAATCTCCACTAACTGCTTTCTGATAGCAATGCAGATTCCGGGTCAGTCCAACATCTTGGTGGACAAATTGAGCAGAACTATCCTTTCTCCCTACAAATGGTCTCTGAACCCTTGTGTAGCGGAACAGATCTTCCTCAAGTGGGGTCAGCCTTGCTGCAATTTCTTTGCATCATGTTCCAATGCAAAGTGCAGTGAGTTTTTCACTCTAATCCCCCCAACGGAAAGCCCCAGAGACCATCTTGTTCATGCTTGGCCACCTGGTGTTCTTTATGCATATCCCCTGCTTCCACTCATGATAACGTTCTTACAGAAAGCTCGCCGGTTGGGGAGCAGATTGAGCCTCATAGCCCCATTCTGGCCTCATCAAGTCTGGTTCCCCTGCCTACGGTCTCATCTCATAGCTCCACCTTGGATCTTGGATCCCATTCCAGATCTGATTCGTCATCCCTCGGTAATGCTATCTCCGAATCTGGACAGCCTGAAGCTCACAGCTTGGCTGCTCCAGTTCCACTAGTTGCTAGGACTCCCAGTATCTCTTCTCCTGTTAAATCTATCTTGGTTGTGGCACATAAATCCTCTACCAGGAAAATTTATTGTAGCAAATGGACACACTTCTCCATTTGGGCTTCACAGAGAAATCTAGATCCTTTTACCGCTCCGGTACCAGCAGTATTAGACGTTTTGTCTCATATCTTCCAGCAAGGAGCCAGCTTTTCCACAGTGAAGGTCCAGCTGGTGGCTATTTCTCATTTCCATGTAGAGGACAATGTAGGCTGTCTTGCTGCTGCCAGAATTTGTAAGACCTTTTTGAAAGGCACTTTTCTTCTGCTTCCTCCTATTAAGAATCCATCCCCACCATGGGATCTGACTGCGGTTCTTCAGGCCTTAGTTGCACCTCCTTACGAGCCCTCGGCATCAGTTGACTTAAAATATTTGTCATGGAAGATGGCTTTTCTGGTAGCTATAACTTCAGCAAGGAGAGTGTCGGAGCTTCAATCTCTTTGTATGAAACCCCCATATCTTGTGTTTCATAAGGACAGCGTGTCTCTCAGTACTAATCCATCTTTTCTTCCTAAAGTTGCGTCTGAGACAAACATTAATCAATCTATTAATTTGCCTGTCTTTTTCCCTAATTTTCAGAACAAAGGGGAATACAAACTTCATTTGCTGGATGTTCACAGGCAGTGCCATTTCTATTTGCACAGGACGGTGGCCTTTCGTAAATCTGATCAACTTTTTGTTTCTTTTGCTAAGCCCTTTTTAGCAAAACCAGTTTCAAAGGTGAGTCTTGCTAGTTGGATTTCCCTTTGTATCCTACAAGCATACAGAGAGCTTAGTTTACCAGAACCAGTAGGAGTTCATGCACATTCTACACGTTCTATGGCGATGTCTGCATCATTCTGGTCTAGAGTTTCCCTGGATGACATTTGCTCAGCAGCTACCTGGGCGTCTTCTCACACCTTTATTGATCATTATAAACTGAATTTGGTGTCTAGAGGAAGGGCTTCCTTTGGCTCTGCAGTGGTCCGGAATATCCTTCCTTAAGGGCCTCCCAAGATTTCGGGTAGCTGGGGACTCTGTCCCACAGGTTGTTGATCAAGAGAAGTTAACTACTTCAGATAAAGAAGTTATGTACTCACCATAACGTTCCATCTGAGTAGATAAACTTCATTTGTCAGAAACCGTCCCTCCCTCCTTCCCCCTTACCTTGACATTATTTTTGCTGAGCTCGATGTTCGGAGTTCACGAGCTGGAGATTTGTCCTTAGTTTAGGAGTCTCAGGTTAGTTTGTTGGAGTAACATGTGGAGTAGCAAACTCGATCGGAGGATTGGAAGGAGGTTGCAGTGTAGTATGGGTAGGGGGAGGAGCTTGGAGCTCGGATCTTTTTGCTTGGTATGCTGCCGGCTCGGATCCGTATCGGATCCGAAACCCACAGGTTGCTGACAAATGAAGTTTACCTACTCAGATGGAACGTTATGGTGAGTACATAACTTCTTTTTTTACCTTTACCTGTACTAATCTTTGATGCTCAGCTGCAACCAGTGCATATTGCCACTCAGCAAAAATACTTTAGTTTAACACTTAACCAGTCTGTTTTTCTCCTACGACATGCAGAAATCCAGTTACAGAAGGTGCACACACATCTTAAAGTAATTTACAAAATGCCTCACCTTTTAACAATGGAAGTCAGACATGTTATTAGTGTTAATGTACTGTTACCTTGGATGGAACATATCCTCCTATTAATTTTTTTACATTTAACACAAAACATTAATTTCCTCCAAATGACAGTAACTAAGATACAAACATTTATACACCTTAGCCCTTAGCAGTCATCACCATCTTACAATAAATAAAAGCGAAGGACCTCCAAGTGAAGTTAGAGCCTCCTTCCTTTTGAATACCCTAACTTGTAAACTGCTTAATGATCATCACTGACCCCCTTCCCAAAAACACATACATACACACACACACGCACACACATGCACACAAGCACACACACACACACACACACACACACACACACACACACACACACACACACACACACACACACACACACACACACACACGCACTTTCTACACTATAGCACTCAACCTATATACTCAGAAATGCAGATTTCAGCCTTCTGGTTAGACCATCATATACATTTGCAGTAACCAAAGGGACCTTTTCTAAATTACCAACAGTTCTAGAACAAAATGCCCAAGATATTTGCTCTATACCCACCCTTGCGGACTTTTGGAAATCCCTAGAAAGCACACTACAGGCATCTCCCAATGTCACTGTTATTATTATGCTTAACTTGTAGTCTCTGACCTCTTCTTGCTTCAGTTTAACCATTATATAACTCTCTGTCTTATGGCTTGGTATTACTCTGCCTAATCAGTACTGAGTTTGAACTGTCAAGGCTTGGTATTATTCATTCCACAATATAACTTATTATCTTTGTAATTAATAACCTTTCTTGAGTCTCTCTGTCCTCTTCCTTAACTACTATTTTTGTGCCTTCATAGTAATTATTTCCTACCTATGCACTACTACCTTATTTTACTCCAGTTTGTGTGCTGTTTCAAATTTGATGCAACTGTATGTTATTATGCATTATTCAAGCATAGATGATTACTGTTTGTATGTAGTTGTAGTCCACATTACCTGTAGTACATGTGTGGCCTGTATTTTCCTACTTTTTTAAATATTAGAAGTTTAAGACAAGAATATTACTTTCAACATTGCTTTCTCAATGTTATTACAACTTATTTTGTCAAAAATCTTATTTTCTTTGGTATACATTGTGTCTCAGATTGTGCCTGAAAAGGGTCCTTGGGCCAATATATTTAACCTGATAATAAATGTATAAATGAATGTGATGGCTGAGTGCTCTATCATTTTCACTGCTTACTTGTGCTGTTATAGCTTGAGGAAACCATGTGCTGTGCAACAATTCACAGAGATGCAAGTACTAGTTTCATGCTGCAAACTTCTGTAGTGGAACCATTCTTCTACCTTTGTGAGTGACAGTGCTAGGCCTGGAAGGAAGAGAATACCTTTTGGTAGGTAACACCCACATCTTCATGATGTTTGACAAATAAGGTGCAGTGGGGTGGAAAGAAACAGGTAGAGACTGACAGGTTTGACTTGCTCACACATTAGGTTTACTACATTTAAGTTTAAATTATGCTCATTACACGTATGTATGTGTGTGTCTGTTTGTGTGCGTACTCACACCAGTGGTTGTACATGTTTGTGCATCAGAGGACTTGCTAGCTGTTATACACAATTTTGGCATTGTGAAAATCACAGAGAAAAGTATTGCATGATTGGAAATGGGATGATAGACAACAATACTAATAAAGGGATATACTGATGTAGCTCTGCCCCCATGGCACAGGGGGATAAAGCCCTGACTGCACTCAAGACAATCTGTGTTTTGACTAGTGGATGGACAATTGGGGATAGAGTAGAAGAGTAGGAGAAGCAGATGCTGAAGGTGAATTACTCAGCTCCGCATTGCAAGAGGTTTACCGCTTGTTTGGAAGGTTGCACATGCAGGGAAATGCACACACCTGCAAAGGCAGCCATAATGCAGTCTGTAAGGCTGCCACAGAGTAGAATTCAGGGCACAGACACCAGCAGTAGTATGATACTGCACCATCATCTCTGATCTTTTCTCTGAACATGGACATGGGTTGTGCCAAGGCTGGACGAGGCTAGGCAGGGTCTGATAAACATGGTTATCAAGGACAGGAGCTGCTGGTAGCTGATAGACTGCTGCAAACAGGTTAGAAAAAAGAAATTCATAATAGTGAAGGAAAGGTGACAAAGGGATTCTTGCATGGTGTACTTTTGTGAGACCATACACCAAGACAGAACATCGCTGTGTGCTTTTTAGTATGTCTGTGCCTGTGGTGAACAGTGCTCAAAGGAGCAAGATATTCACAGGGTGCAATGGAAAGTAAGGTGACGCATGCAAACGTGCATTATTCAGCTATATATTGATACACATATACTAAATTCCCTTACAACCTCCACGGCAGAGATAGTAGGAGTACAAGAACCAAAATTGCTACAATTTACTTTTCAGTTTATCATATCACAAAGGGAACAGCATGATTTTTTTGTATAATTCAGTGATTCATACTCCATTTAGAATGGCATCTTTAGCTATTTCAAATATAGCCCCTTTTCGCTATGTAAATGCAGAGTTCTCTTTTCTTTTCATTCTGATAAAGCATATTCCTCCCTTTTTACATCTCACCGAATTTCCTATTCTAGCACAGCTCTCTTCTCTTTATCTCTCATTAATTCCTCATTCTGGAAATCATTCTACACCATATATCTCACTGATCTCTCATTCTGGGGTTGAATCCTTATTTATGCATCTCACTGTTTCCTCATACTGGGACAAGAATCTACATCACACTGCGCTTATCATTCTAAAATAGCATTGTCAGTACATCAGTAATTCCCTGACTCTGGAACACGATTCCTTTGCAATGCCTTATTAAATATTTATTCTGAAGCAGGTATAATTTTTTAATCCATTCTAGAAGAATATCTTTCTCTATTTACCTTGGTAATGGAAAATTCAATAACCTACATATGTATTTCTGTCTTATTACAGTAGCCTTCTTTCCAGAGCTTACTGATTCTGTCTAGTTCTGGAACAGCATTATTTTGCTTCTCATTAATCCCCACTTCTATTTTGGACTAACTCTATACCACATAACATGAGAAAATTAATAGCACTGCCTTTTAAAAAATACTAGCAGCATCCTAATACAGGGAGTATTTTGCTCTTCCACTCAGTAGGTCTGCAAGCACTGGACTCCATAAAGTTTTTGGTAAAGAAGTTTTACATATATTTAGTTTTCTAATTAATAGTTTTATACTCATAAATAGTTACATCTTAATTATAAACATTAGTAAACTTAGACAGAAACAAACTACACATGAGGTAGAAATCACTCAGAATGTATAACTCGCGTCTCTGGAGTGATCACACTTTCTAGAACAGAACCTCTTTCAGTCATTTTTCTCTCTGTAGCACTGCATGCTTTATTGGTGCAAAAGTCCTTTCTACCTCACTAAGTCCTACAATTTTGCATATCACTTCCTTTCATATGTGCAGCAAACTTCTTAAATCTTTACTCTATTTTGGGTCTGTTTTACTTTATTTCATGTCATAGAACCATTTCTTTACTACTTTTTTGTGTCTTTTGCTGTACCCTGCCTCAAGGTTAGCTCAGTCTCTGTCTTTATGCCAAATGAACGCTCATCTTATGTACAGCGGTCTCTGTCTATTTTTCACATGGTCTTATTTCCTTTGTGGAACAGCCATCTTTTTCCTTGAACGAATACTGTCTTTCGTGGACTAGACTCTTTGGTGTCTCTCTCAATCCTGCCTTGTATAAGGAACAGTCTTTCACTTTATGGTTCAGTGACCCTTCTGTCTGAAAGGTTAATTTACTCTAGTGCTCTGTCCGTTATCTGTCATTGTCCTTTTACTTTCACGTTTCCCAACTACTTCCGAGCAGATAGCACTAATCTTTCTTCAGAACAAGCATAGATGTGCCAAGCTGATCCATTGCTAAAGGCAAATGAACATGGATACATTTTACTGGACCAGAAAATATAGTAAAGTAGAACCAGGTCAAGCCAATCAGCCACATGAACATGTCTGATCCCACTGTCCACAATGACATACTATTGTATTCACTATTTCCGAATGGGTTTTAGCCAACTCACAAAATGTTGACAAAAGCCTACTGAAGCAAAAACAATGAAAATCAAGACCTGAAACATAGGCCTGTCCGCTGTAGGGCTCATAGTTAAGCCTGTATTGGCTTTTTAATGTTTTGTGAGTCAGTAGGTTTTGGTTGATTTTGTGAAGGTTGACCAAAACCTAGTTTAGAATGTATGTATATATATATTTGCTATTTGTTTGCCAGGGTAGAGCATTAATCCAGAAGGACTATTGTCAGGCTTAGCCAGGTTAAAGCAAATGTAATGTGAATATGTACATCAATAGAAATATAGACAAAGCATGTGTAGATGTGTGGGTATATATATATATATATATATATATATAGATAGATAGATAGATATAGTTCTCCTTCATAACACTGAAATTTCATAACTTTGAATTTCATAACATTGAGACCATAATATCTAAAATTCATAACATTGAAAACAATGCATATGTAAATAACATCCTCTCCACCTATAATAACACCTAACTAACAAACACACTTACTACTACGTTTCTGCAGGGGGGCAAGTTCTGCTCCCCACACCCCCCATAAATTAAATATACCAACTCCAAGAGTGCACTACAGTGGAAATAAGTTAACTTCAGTATATAGTGATTGTGATACAGGGAGTTTAGGAAATTAACTTTTTTCTACTGTAGCGCGATCTTGGAGTTGGTATATTTAATTTACGGGGGGGTGTGAGGGCAGTGCCCCTCACATAGGCAGTGCAGGGGGGTTTGCCCCCTGCAGAAACATAGCAGAAAGTGTGTTTTTTAGTTAGGTGCTGCTGTTATAGGAGGAGAGGATGTTATTTTCATATACGTTGTTGTTGTCAATGTTATTAAGCACACTTTCAATGTTCTGAGTTTTCAGTATTTTGGGTTTTCAGTGTACTGGGAATTAAATGTTTTTGTCTCAGTGTTATGAAATTTAACATTATGAAATTTCAATGTTATGCTGTAGACCTATATATATATATATATATATATATATATATATATATATATATATATATATATATATATATATATATATATATATATATATATATATATATATATATATATATATATATATATATATATATATATATATATATATATATATATAATGTGTGTGTGTGTGTGTGTGTGTGTGTGTATATATATATATATATATATATATATATATATATATATATATATATATATATATATATTTATATATGTAGATATATATATATATATATATGGGTCTAGGACACATGCTCGACTAGTCTTAGTCACAAAAGCACTAGAGGAGGAAGGCAAACAATCTTTGTTGGTATAAAAACTTTTATTACCACACCGGCTGGAATAAGTCGAATTCAATACACTCCAAAACACATCCAATACACTCCAAGGCACAAACGCTATGTCTCCACACCTGCGTTTGTTTGACACTTCTTCAGATGCACTACAATCCATTAAATTTTCGCCTGCCTTATATACACATCCAATAAATATCAATTAACTAATTACAGCACCAATTTATAGTTAATTATCTAATACACTTATACTAATCACATTAAAAACAGACTGAAAAGATTATATGTAGATATATATATATATATATATATATATATATATATATATATATATATATGGGTCTAGGACACATGCTCGACTAGCATGTGTCCGAATCACAAAACACCGAACACACATACATGAAAGCTCTTAACATCGAAAAGCGCTTCCATGTATGTGTAGCTCAAAAAAAAACATCTACATTTCTGCAGGGGGGGGGCTTTGCCCCTCTGCACCCCCATACCCCCCTGCTTTAATATTCTCACTCTGAAATTGCACTACAGTGAGGAAAAGGGAATTTTCCCTTACCTGCACTGTAGTCCGACAGGCATACACACATGGAAGCACTTGTCGATGTTAAGCGCGTTCATATATGTGTGTTTGGTGTTTTGTGATTCGGACATATGCTAGTTGAGCATGTGTCTGGATCTCATAAATATATATATATATATATATATATATATATATATATATATCTATATATATATGTGTGTGTGTGTGTATGTATGTATATATGCAAGTCTGTATATGTCTGCTGTGTACATGCAGCTGACAATCAGCTGCTCTGTATAGCTCTAATGTTCTTAAATTAGTATCATTGGTACTATACAATACTATCCCCTAGGTTAGAACTACTTCGGTGGCCTGGGGATGAGTTGGAGAGGGTAGTGCAGTTGTGACCACCTCACTGGGATGAGGCACAGAATTAGAAAGGCAGAGTGGCGCTAGCAGCTGGCAACAACACATAGTCTATACTGAATGCCAGGACATTTTTTAGGTTCTAGTCCCCCAGAAATGATGAGGCTTTGCTGTAAAGTTAGGCAGGAATTGAGGCATGGCCTGTAAGGACACATCCATTCCAAGCCTTATGATTGCCCAGCATTCTTAGCTGTTCTGCATGCTCAGTTCAGAAACTGCTCCAAGTCCAGGCCTACAATAGAGTTTAATATCGTCAAATATATATACCACAGTTTCCAACCCCCCAAGGACAGGCCCTTCCACTCTATCAGTCATCCACTTTGGTAATCACACCTAGGTTGCTGGAGATGCAGTTAGTACTTAATCTTGCTCTCTACACCACCCCATTGGCTGTACATTATAATATGTTCATGCACTGCATTTATAGGACAAAGTGTGTTTGAAAGATCCAGGTTCGAACTACTGGCCATCATGATTTGCATCACTCACTCTGGAACTTACTTGCTTACCGACACTGCTCAGCCCCAGTATTCCAAGTATAATGTAGTTGCAGTAAATATAATAATGAATTCATTATATCACTTATACTGAAGATTCTATGACTGTTTTGCAGTGTTACCCTGTGTTATATTTTACTATACTGTGCATTAGGATGTTTTGGAATGGCATAGTTATATCAAGTCAGGTTCTCTCCATTGCATGATACTGTGACAATAAGAGAGACAGAGATGCAGACATTTACTTTCACATTTCATATTGAATGCACAATAAGAATCCTGATGAGGCAAACAATAAGTAATGTAAACTATGATAAATACACATTAGTAAAAAAATTAAAATGAATACTATATGTTTTATTTTTTTAATTCTATTTATATAATTTTCCCCAATATTTACTTAGCAGGTATAATTGACTGGCATTTTATGTCGCAAACAAGCTGAGTATAGCAACTCAACATTTATGAATATATTTCCACCTGCCTCTGGAGACATTAGTTATAGTGCATTCACTCTCTGACTTATTGTACTTTGACACTGGGTATCATCTGATTCATCAGTAGCACCCAGTCATGGGGCACATTATGCAATGGCGGCTGTACACATCTTATGAGTTGCAGTTGTTCAGAGTATTTCTTGTGGATTTAGGAATACATTTTAAACATGTTTAATTTCTCTGCTTTTTAAATGGAAGACATAGTCAGGGAAAGACAGAGTTTATGTTTGATAATGGGATAATGCATTCTCCCTGTATAGAAGTTAACATCCATGCTTTATATTGTCCATATAGCCTCCAACT
This sequence comes from Protopterus annectens, assembly GCF_019279795.1. Classification (NCBI taxonomy): domain Eukaryota; kingdom Metazoa; phylum Chordata; order Ceratodontiformes; family Protopteridae; genus Protopterus; species Protopterus annectens. Next base: position 639,495,088 of record NC_056746.1, on the reverse strand, counting down.
TAACATGCTGTGGGGACATCCATCCAAGCCCAGGACCATCAACTTCTTTACATACTCCCACCTTCCAAATTCCCAACCATTGCCACCCAATTTAACTTCCTACATCTCTCCAGAAAATCTACTGAACTATTCTTATTTAACATCAACATTAGAAGAATCTCCAATAAAATTCACAGCCCCCATGCCTGTTTTTCACTATACTCCCTAGATGTAGCTGTTATAACAGAGACATGGCTTAAACCTCACATTACAGATAATGAAATTATGCCACCAGGGTATAACATTCTAAGAAAAGATAGAACTAACAAGAAAGGAGGAGGTATTTACATATTATATAAAAAACACCTCATAGTAGAGACCCTGCAAACAAACCATCCCAACCTAGATAAGGCAGAAACACTCTTTGCCCAACTAAAACTCAATACAAGCAAGCTAATAAATATAATTGCCTGCTATATACTACCCGGTAACAATATAGCCACTCTTGAGAACCTACTCCACTGGTCCTCCACCACTCTCCATCAGGAAACTTTCATCCTAGGAGATTTTAATATTGTTTGTCTATCATGCGACTCTCATACTCCCACAAACCACATTAACCTTCATGGCTTTACACAAACTATCCAAACCTCAACCAGATTAGACAAAACAACTAATAGGGAATCATTCCTCAACTGGATAATTACAAACAAACCAGTCTTCCCCTCACATACAGGTTGTCTGCCTGATGGCCTAAGTGACCATCTAACAACCTTCCTACTTAGGCACCATTTCCACACTCTTTAACAGTTAACCAAACAGAAATAAAAAGAACCTTAACTCCAACAACCTCATAATAGAGCTGAAACACTGTAACTGGATACCATTAAAACACGTTGAACTTAATGAAGCCGTCAAATACTTTAATGCTATCTTTCTAAACATCTTGAACGGGCACATCCCACCCAGAAATATCAGAATCAAAGCTAATAGTGCCTGTTGGCTTAGTAAGGAAACCAGAGCCCTCCTCAAAACCAGGGATAAAGCCTGGAACAACTGGCACAAAACCAGATCCCAAGCTACTAAACAAACATACCTGGAGCTTATGAACAAAGACAAAAAAAGATAAAACTTGACAAAACCAACAACTCCCATAGTTTTCAAATAAAGCATCAACATAATTCTCAAAGTTCTGGGCAGCAATTAACAAAATACTCTCACTAGCCAAAAGTGGTACCCCCTCCCCTACCACTGAAAACACTACAGAAACCATAGCTACTCAATTCAACAAATTCTTCACTAACACAGTACTAGCCTTATCTAACCAACAAAACAACTCTAACAATCCCCCCACTGAAGCCTATATATCATCTAATAATAACAACGTATTCCACTTCCATCCCATCTCTACTGACAGGATAAAAAAATACCTAAAAAAACTCAAATCCACAACACTAGCATCTGATAACTTACCAGCAGAATTCCAACAAATAGTAGCCAATGCCATAGCCTACCCTATATCTATTCTTATTAAGAGATCCCTGTCAGAAGCCCTTGTCCCTGATATATGGAAAATATCACATATAATACCTCTACACAAAAGAAGAGAATTCCACAGAATTAACAAACTACCATCCAATAGCTATACGATTCCTAATAAGCAAAATCCTAGAAAGATGTATATATACCCAAATTATGAACAACTTGCACTCACATAAACTTCTATTTACCACACAATATGGCTTTTGCCCCAATCACAGTACCACCACAGCTCTTATGTCCTTCACAAACACAGTTAATTATGAAAGAAATAATGGCAGATTTGTATCAGCCACCTTTCTTGACCTGTCAAAAGCTTTTCACATGGTCAGACACAGCATACACATCAAAACTCACTCCAGTATAGGCCTTAGTGACCCCTCCTTAGCCTGGTTCCAAAGCTACCTTTCCAACCACCAACAAGCAGTGATGTGGCAACATGAACTCTCTCTACTACTCCCAGTCACTCTCGGTGTGCCACAAGGGTCAATTCTAGGTCCACTACTCGTCTCTTTATATGCCAGCAACCTCCACTCTGCTATTCCTCATGCATCTGTCATACAATATGCAGATGATTCCACTCTAATCTGATCAGCTTCTTCCCTACAAGAACTCCAATTACTTACTAACTATCCTTCCTAGCAGTTGAAAAGTTCCTATCCAACATCCAACTTATTCTGAATCCTAACAAAACAAAACTGCTTCTTTTCAAACCAACCAGATCCACCACCTTAGACCCCACCTTTTATATCACATCTTTTAACAAAATCATAATTTCCCCTACTGCTCACACAAAGCTACTTGGTGTTGAGATTAACAATAATTTCAGATTTGATGTTTGCATCGCCAACACTATTAAAAAAGTGCATACAAAACTGGAAATGCTAAATAGGAACAGGCAGTATCTTGCAAAGCAATCAAAAGCAACTATAGCGCATACCCACTTACTCTCCACCCTACTGTATGGCTCCCCTGTATTCACCAATCTCAAAAAGACAGACTTAGCAAAATTAGAATCCTGCTATAACAACATCGCCAGGTTTGCATCTGACTCCCCTTATAGGGCACAGCACTTTTTAGCTTTAAGACAGCTTAACTGGTTAGAATTTCCCCATCTCTTACATCACAATCAACTCACTCTAGCTCATAAAATTCTGCATCACCCCAAAAAAAACACTTTCACTTCAAACCTTACTTCAACCATATTCCAGTAAAAGGAATCTTCTCTCAAATAATAAATTCCTTCTTGAGGTAATCAAACCCCTCCATTCAGCATGATAATCTCTCTTCTTTAACTATGTATCCAAACTATGGAACTCTTTTATCTACACACATATCATCTATCCTACCACTAACACAGTTCAAAACGACACTTAGAACTCACTATACTTGTAATTGGCTCTGTTCCTGTACTTGTCCAGCTTAACTCCAAGCTACTGTTATGGCTCATTCCAACTTTTAGTCCCACTATACTATGTACAGAATACCTAACAGATATTGTATGTTGTACCTAGAAACACATCCTATATGTATTATATAACCTAATTAGTTCACTTGTAAAACAATTTACATCATCTGAATGCATCTATTTATGTTGATTCTAAAGGTAGACTGAAATAGGAATGTAAAGAACAAACTAAATCTTATATGTACTCTACTTAAATAAGGTTTTATTACTCTGTTAAAGTCAACATAGTTTAATATGACATGTCTTAGACATTATTTCTTTTTATTTTATTCTTTTTTAAAACTGTTCTTATATTATCTACTGCAATTCACTCTTAATGTTGTTTTGTTAATGGACCTTTTTTCCTCGGGCCTCCACTGAAAAAGGACATATGTCCAGTGGACTTTCCCAGTTAACAAATGTAAAATAAATATATATATATATATATATATATATATATATATATATATATATATATATATATATATATATATATATATATAGACAAGAATAAACTGTACTACAAACCTGAGATAATTAGAGAGGGAAAATGCATCACTAATCCATAATTACAAAGCAGCATTACCACGATAAATACTCACCACTAGGACATCGGTATGACCATCAGAAGTGTGGCATTGTAATTGCTAATGTGATGCCAGTAGTTTAATCCTGCCTAATACCATGAGGAAATATTGTAAGTGGCATTAGTTGTGCCACACTGCCTGCTGTGTCATTATTACAGGACTGCTTTAATATCATTATAGACATTAATAATACGTCATTGCCCAAATGTCATTAGGAGGACAACAAAACAACACTGCCCCAACATTAGTAGAACATTAGAATCACCTGGGCATCAGTAATACATGACTGCCAGTACCATTAGGACATCTGTAGTGTAGCACTCCCCAGTATCAGTAGGATAACAGTAATGCAGTAGTGTCTCAGGACTACAAGGACATTACATTAGTTGTAAAACACTGTCTTATTATCACAAGGGCATCCAATGATACATCACTGACTCAGTATCATTAAATCATCATTGGTTCTTGCATTGCCTAATTATCACAAGGACATGATGTGATGCAGCACTGTCCCAGTATCATAAAGACATTACATTAGTTGTAAAACACTGTATCATTATCACGAGGGCATCAAATGATACAGCACTGCCTCAGTATCACTAGGTCATCAGTGGTTCTTGTACTGCCCGTTACCACAAGGGCATCAAATGTTATAGCACTGTCCCAGTATCACAAGAACATCAGTGGTGTGATACTGCTCTAGTATTAAAGTATATCTAGCACTTTAGTGGTACAGCACTGGCCCAGAATCATTAGAACATCAAGGATACAGTACTGTCTCAGTATCACAAGGACATCAGCAGTATGATACTGCCCCAGTATGACAATATCACTAGGACATCAGTGGTGTAGCACTGTTCCAGTATCACAAGGACATCAGCAGCACAGCACTACATAGTATCACTAGGAGATCATTGATACTGCACTATCCCGGTATCACAAGGACATCAGTGGTGTGATACTACCCCATTATGACAGTATCATGAGGACATTAGTGATGCAGAACTATTCCATTAACCCAAGGACATCAGCAGTACAGCACTGCATAGTATCACTAGGAGATCAGTGATACTGCACTATCCCAGTATCACAAGGGCATTATAGTGTGATTCTGCCCTGGAATGATAGTATCACTAGGACATCAGTGGTGCAACACTGTTCCAGTTTTACAAGGACATCAAATGATACAGTGTTGTCCCGGTATCACAAGGACATCAGTGGTATGATACTCCTCTGGTATCACAGTATGACTAGGACCTCAGTAATACAATGCTGTTCTAGAATCACTGCTCTAGTATTAAAGTAGCTGTATCACTTTAGCGGTATAGCACTGGCCCAGTATTGTGAAGACATCAGTGATACAGTAATGTCCCAGTATCACAAGGACATCATTGGTATGATTCTCACAGTATCCCTAAGACATCAGTCATTCAGTGCTGTTCTAGAATCAGTGGGATGCCAGTGGTAAAGTACTGCTTCTGCATCACTAGGATGTCGTTTGTATAGTGGCATAATTAGTATATCAATAGCACAATAGAACCATGGCAACCTTACTATATAAACAAATCAGGATTGCCCCAGAATGACTTAGATGTCAATAATACAGCAGTGTCCAAATATAGTTAGTAAAGCAATAAGCAATACTCAACTATATAGCTTAAAGAATAATTTTAGGTAAGTGCATTTCAAACACCACAGTTTCAAATATTCTGAAAACTGAAGTTAGTCCTTCCTGATCACAGACTTGTAAGCTGAAAGCAAATATAATTTGTTTTAGTTTTACGTTGATACAAGTATTAGTATTCTCAAATACCACCAGTTTAAAACAGCAGAAACTTATCACATGCTGACTGTTAATAATGGGTAAAAGGATGAATGACTTTATACCCTAAATGCATGTATGTAATAAATTACACCAAATAAAGAAACTAAATATTTATAAAGTCAAGCAAATTACCTAAAGGAATAAAATGCAGTGTAACCTGTTGTGTAGCTAAGGTGTCACATATATGATAAATAGTTCAGCATGTATGAAAAATAACAAGTGGAGACTTTTACTTCCAAAGGCTTTACTATAAATAGATGAAAAGTAATATACTTAACATGTTTTCGTGGGGCACTACCTTATCTTAACTGCAATTTGTGGAGATTCACCCTGCATCCCCACAACTTATACGCACCAATACAAGTCTGCAGTACAACACAGTAAATGGAATGTCTGATTTTTCAGGAAAATTAAGTACTTTACTGCCTGCAATGAAGTGTGACCTTGAAATTAGTATATTTAGTTAGAAGGTATAAGGGAGAAGGACAGAATGAAGCCTCCAGGAAACACATCATATAATTTGACTCCATGTTTATTTGGTTGTAGCTACACTTTGAAAGTCTAATGTTATATAACAAGATATTTTGAGAATTAATATTTGATTTTTTTGTGCTTTGCTTTCAGTGTCGTTATTTATGCCTTGCACTCATATGGTCAATACATCACTGGAGAGAGCCACAGCACAACACTTTGCCATTATTAGAGGAATATCAGCAGTGTAGCAATGTCTCAAGTTCAGCTGGGTCTTCCATAATTTAGTACTTGCACAGTATTTATAGTAAGTCAGGCAGTGCTGCCCCAGTAACAGTAGGATATTATTATGCTGCTATTGCCTTTATGTTATCATTAACAAGCTGTGGCTATGTCAGCAGTGCAGGACTGTCACAAAATCACTAGAATTATTAAAGGTGCATGACTGCCAAAGTGTCAATGAGACATTAGTAATTTAGCTTTGCCCTATATCACTAGCATATCTGTTTTGTACCACAATGGTGCAGCACCACAAGACATATTGCATTTGCTGCATCAGTATCACTAGTGCATTCGTAGTTCATAACCGCTTCAATATCTTTGGATATTGATACTTCATTAAGTGCTGCTAAGATACCAGGGGTGTATGGGTGCACATATATCACTAAATGTTAGTGATGTGCTAAGTTTTTCTTAATACCATTCACATCAGTAATTTACTAACTATACCGCAATATTATAGTTCAGTAGTTTAATAGTTCAAGTAAAACTGGGTTAGGGCTGTAGGCCAATTAAAATACAGGCTCCATAACTACAGAAAAAACTTTGGAGCTCACCCATATATCTAAATGTTTTTTTAAAAAGTTGTAATGAACTAGATTGATGAATGAACAGAGGTAACCTATTCTGCAGATACACCATTGAATACCTACATTTGTCAACTCTGTACACATGGCTAGCTCCTTTAGGAGTTCTAAGTATCCAATAATTCAATGTTTAACACTAAAGCTCTTCATTCATTAAAGCTCAGCATGCTAAGCAGTTCCCCCACAAATACCTGTAACTAACAGAGAAAAGACCAAGACTGTCTAACCTAGAATAGTACGAATTGATACTAAATTCATATTATTGGACTTCAATAGTATAGTAATTGTACCCCAGTATAATTAGACATTATTAGTTTGTAATTTGTACCCCAGTATCATTGTAGACATCAGTACTGTACTAACTGTACTCAAGTATCATAGACATCAGTACTGAACTAGCTGTACTCAAGTATCATATACGTCAGTACTTACTAACTGTACCATACTACAATTAGACATTGGTAATGTAGTAACTTTACCATACTACAATTAGACATCAGTAATGTACTAAGTTTATTTAAGTATCATAGACATCAGTAATGTAGTAACTGTACCATACTACAATTAGACATCAGTAATGTAGTAACTGTACCATACTACAGTTAGACATCAGTAATGTAGTAACTGCACCGTACTACAATTAGACATCAGTGCTTTGCTAACTGTTCTCAAGTATCATAGACATCAGTACTGTACTAACTGTACTATACTACAGTTGACATCAGTGCTTTACTAATTGCACCAGACTACTATAAGACATCAGTAGTGTACTAAGTGTATCCCACTATCCTTAGACATCATGAGGGTGAAAACCATACAGCAAATTCATTGGACGTCATCAAACATTTGCGGAGGCATTCCACATGGGCCAAAGCTGCTTATGGTATGGGCCCATTCTCATATGCACTTATGTACATACTGTATGTACAGCGTGGCAGCAGCTAGCTGATCATGAATGCTTGTGTCTGTTTTGTTTATTTATACAAACTGCAGTATCAGGACTAGACAGTAGAGTTGTTGGTTCACAGCAATTCCAGTTAGGTTGTTAGATGAAGTGCATTCTGTGTAGAATCTGCATGCACTCACTGTCCTCCAGTTTCCTCCAACAGCCCAAAAACACACTGTAGGTGACTTAGCAATACTTTAATTTGTCCACAGGTGAATGAATGTGCATGTGTTTGTGTGTGTGAGTCTTGAAATGACTGGAGTCATATCCAGTATCAGATGAGTGCTGGAACAGATTTTGGCATCCCTGTGACTCTGTACTGGATTAGGTATGCAGTCAGAGAATAAATGATCGGCTTGCCTTGTGCTACATTTAGGTCCTCCTAACTACTGGGTGACAGAAAATCTTTTCGATGTTCACATTTAAAAGACGGGCTGCCATTTCAAAAATGCAGCTGGGCATTTTTGAAATCTTTTTATGTTGCTTTGAACTGAAAATATGATGCAGGAAACAGTGAGCTGGTAAACTGAGATATGCAATTTGGCCTAATAATGTTAATGTGTACCTAGTGGCTGTATTTAATAAAAAAAACACAATGGTTCCACATAGCAACACACTTTAATAAAATAATAAATAAAATTCCAAACTGGTAAGCACTTTCACGGATTAACACTGCTTCATCAGACCATAAAGTAGATAAGAATGAACTGCAATTGAATAGTTCTTCAGGTACAAATGAACCAATAAGGTGCTACATTGTGTTGAAGCAGTAGTAGAATAAACCAATCAAACATACCTAAACATACACATATTAGAACATCAATATATTTACAAACACCTACCAAAGCTTTAGAAAAAAATTCATGAAGGAATAAAAATTCCTGCACATACACCTAATGTATAAGAAACATACAATAAATATATTAAATATAAATTATATATATATATATATTATATATATATATATATATATATATTAAAAGATATTGGTATCACTAAAATCACTTCACTAGTAGACACATACCTAAATTTAATGAAAATGCAGAAATATTTAACAACAAAAAATGTTATATGTATATTTATATTTCAAACTTTTTAAAATTATATATAAATACCTACGTCTGCATATATACACTTTAATGTTTAAGAGCACTAGCTTTCAAAAAAGGTTTCAAAGAAACCTTACTATTCAGGCGTAGTGGCTTTTCATCCTGAAAGAGGCATATCCATTTCTGTTCAACAGCTTCAGTGTTGTTTCTCAGATCGCCACCTCTTTTATTAGCATACATAATTTCCAGGACTAGAAACTTAAACTTATGTGCTGGACCTTCTTTAGCCATATGCATGGCCAAAGCACTGCTATCCTTAACATTTCTAATGTCTCTTAAGTGTTCCAAAATTCTGTCCTTGAAAAGTCGATTAGTCTTACCAACGTAAAATGAAAAACATTCTATGCAGTAACAAAAATATACCACATTTTAAGTCTGACACTCAGCATAGAATGCCACATCAATCTTAAACCCCACCTGCAGATACATAAACTGGCTTCCCATGTGTATGTGAGCACATGCCATGCATCTCCTACAGGCATATGTCCCAGATCTATCTGACTGGACACGTTTCTGGAAACCTAAGGGCCTATAGCATAGATGACTTTTCAAAGATCTGTTATTCCTAAAAGTGAAACTGGGTTCATTTCCTATCACTCCTTTCAGTTCCTGAACAGTCAAAAGAATATCCCAGTTGTTCTTAATCACATCACACACCATACGTATGTTACTTGCAAAGGTTAGGGGCATCCTAATTCTATCATTAGTATCAGTCCTTGTTTTCAATGTAGTAGTCACATTGGTAGTGTCAGATCCCTGCACATCCAAGGGCATGTTACTGTAGTAGGGTCTACATCTACCCTGTCTTTCCTTCCAAGCTTCTTTTATCTGAAAATTAATCACACTTGCTTGCTTGTCGAGCTGGCACCTTGGCGTTTCGTAATAATCTACTGCCAATCATTAGCGGACCGGAGTTCCACTGTGGCGACCCCTTACTGGGAAAAAGCCGAAAGACAAACAACAACAACATTCTTATCCCTATTTAACTCTTCCAGAGACTCTGCACCAATGCTTTAGCCCCACTGGAGGATTTAGCTAAAACAGAATACTTGAAAAGAAAGGCAGCTGTAGAGGTCCAGCTCCATCCATCTATTTTGTCTTGAACTGCAGCTTTCTGAATGATTCTTTATAGTGCATGCATGACCTCACTAAACAGACTTTCTACAGTGTTTGCATTCATTTTTATCAGGTCTCCATCCATTTACAAAGTCCAGCTATTTAGATTACAGGAGATCATTAATGAAAGTGCTAGGTGAATTTTGGTTTAACATATATCCTGAGTTCTAGTATATGGAGGGTTTTTTTTTTTACAATTGGAATAATTCTAAAGCTGCTGTACTGATTTACTTAATTTGTAACATGTTAAACCTACAAACTTAAAGAAGTTGTTTCTGTTCTTTTAAGTAGTCACAAAAGCTAGGCAGTCTCTTTACAACAAAACATACGAATACCAAAAAACACCACTTTCCGGACTCCACTGTACAAAAAAAGAACAAAATAAAGATTGATACTGTGACAGAGGAGTAAAAGTAATAGCAAACAAAATGGACCATATATAGGTACACTTCACATATCAATGTAAATATGAATTAACCAGAAATATATAGGAATCTCAAAAAGGTAGCAGGATAGACATCTTACTTGCAGAGTATGTCTCTAGACATCAAAGGGCAGAAAAGTGGAAAAGTCTGGTGAATTAGCAGAATAATATGCGACTTGGACAACAGAATGTGCAGTTCTCAGAACACTTAGGCTGGGAAAGGAAGAAATTGAAAATGATCCCCCATTACAGAAAGGGGATCACCTGATAAAGAAATCATATCACTAAACCGATCATCCCCACTTCTTTACAAAGCAGAACAATTAAGACAGCACATGAGTCTCACCGATGGCTAACTTACTAGAGTATATGCCGAACAACTTTAGGCTTTCAGGTAAGCAGTGGAGTATCACTGTACCATTTTAGATATCAAAACTGGCAGAAGACAGACAGTTATTAGCACTGATTACTACTGGCCATTCAGCAGTATCTTCTCTTCAATAGGGATGAGCACTCTATACATGCCATAACAGCAACAATGCCTTTCATTTAAGTCAAAACTGCTATGCTTGTAGTAAATGTTTTTCCTCAATGTCTGGCATTCCTTCACCCCTCAAATCTGATAATGAGACACATTTTAATTGCATCAAACTGCAATGATTCTGCTGTAACTTAGCCATTCATGGCATAAGAGCACTGTAAAACAGTTATTGGTCAGCACAGGCAGGGCAGTCTGATTTGCAAAAAACAGGTGTTCAAAAAACAAGTTTGCTGCATTCTGTGGTGATACTGATTTTCCAAAGGAAAATAAATGGCAAGACACAAAGATAGTGTATTAACCATCAAAATACAAAAATACCAGCACTGGCTAGCATAACATTAACAGATGAGGATACTGCAATGAAATGAAAATCATGTGTAGGCATGAGTATTGCACTAATAAACTGTGAAGGTATGGTATGGGTAGTACATTATCGATATCTGCAGGTCATGGATAGTGTACCAATATACAAAATATACAGATGTGAGTAATACACTATCTAGTAAAATGTGTGAACAGAAAGTGCGCTAACTCACAAAATCTGCAGACCTGGAGAGTTTATAGGCTAGCAAAACATGTAGGTATCAGTAGTGCACTAACTAGCAAAGTGTGTAGATACAAAGTGCACTAACTCAGAATATCTGTGTACATGGATAGTGCACTAACTAACAAAATGTGCAAATATGGGCAGTGCAATAACTTGCAAATTGTGTATAAACTCAGAGGTCTAGCTCACAAAATGTGTAAAGATGGCTAGTATATTAAGAAGCAACGGGTCTACATTAGAACATTGAAATTTCATTATTTCAAATGTTCTAACATCGACCCCTATTCAGCGAATGCTGAAAATAGAGAAACGACACATAACCAAATTTTTTTCTAGGGAAAGAATTCGGTTGTCCATTTCTCTATTTTCAGCACTGTGGTGGAAAGTTACGGGCCAGGTTCAGGTAAGTGTGCGATTGGGCATGGGTTAGGTGAGTTAGGGTTAGGTCGTGGGTCAGGTAAGTATGCGATTGTGTGGATGTGAGGGTTAGGTCGGGATAGGTGAGTTAGGGTTAGGGCGTGGGTGAGGTGAGTGTGCGATAGTGACAGACCTTAGGGTTAGGGTTTGAGTTAAGGTAAGTGGATAGTTAGTGGTGTTTGTACAGTTTAGTGTAGGGTTAGCTGCTAGATTTTGGGTGTATGTGTTTGGATTGCTGTTTGTTTGGTGTGCTTGTGTTGTGTGTATGTGTTTTGGAACAGCAAATTTTTTCCCTAGGAAAAAATTTGCTGTTCTGAATGTTCAATGTTGTCAGCATTCACGGACTAAGGGTCAATGTTAGAACATTCGAAATAATGAAATTTTGATGTTCTAATATAGACCCAGTAGCAACATATAGATAGAAATAGTGCACTATTAAAACATAAACACAGTTTGCAGTAATTCACAAAACATGTAGACATGGATAGTGCACTAACTAGCAAATATGTAAATATAACTTGCACTAACTCACAAAAATGCACTAAAACATAACGTGTATAAACACACAGAACACTAACTCACAACATAACTAGACATGGATGATGCATTAACTATCAAAATGCAAATGTGGATAATGCACTAACTAGCAAAAATGTGTAAACATAATGTCCACTACGTGACAAAATATGTAGACACTGACCGTGAGCTAACTAGCAAAATATACGTGGTGCATTAATAAGCAAATTGTGTAAATACAATGTACTGTTTTGAGAAAACTGCCCCGTCATGCTGAGTGAACATGTATGATGTGTGGCCATGCTCAGGGTATCTGTGATTCAGAGACACATGTACAACTAGTGGTGAATGCCAAGCAGTAGGGTCAGGAGCAATATATACTACTGTACATATAATGGCATATTAATGGGTACTATTATTAAAATAAGTACCATGATGCATGGAAATGAGGCGTAACAAGATAGTAGAGTGATTCATAAGCATAAAAAAGCTGAGCCTCGGAGCTGGACATGCTGTATAATTGAACTTGTATGAATGTTTATGTTCATGATATGGGAACTGCTATATAATGTTAGGGATTACTACAGCATTAGGAAATGTGTAACTGCAAGAAGCTTTTATTACTGCTGCTGTTGCTGCAGTGAATAACAGTGAATGTCATCATTCCCAGAGATGCAGTGTCATCTGACCTTGTTTAGCAATTCATGGACTCCACAATACCGAGATTGTGGACCAGCACTCTATGGATAGGGACACCGTGTGAGAGACTGTGGACGTGTTTCAGCTTCAGCTGCAGACCTAGTGGAGTCATGAAGAACATACTACATGCATTAGACACAGGTAGCTTTCAATAACCTGCTGGGGACACAGTGAGAGTATCTCAGGCATCTTCATTGAGACCATGAAGTTCTTGATGCCAAGCTTCAGCATGTGGGGAAGCATATGTAGTTCCTGCATTCCACACAGGAGAGAGTGAATACCATGTGTGAAGTGTAGGATATAGCCCATTTCCCTGAGGTACTTGTTAACGTAAACTTTATCTGCATTGAAGTAAAAGCTCCCCATGGTGAGCTGGGAAGGAGGTACATGAACTGCAAAAAGTATCACTGCTTCAGCTGGCAGGTGGTCTGTAATGCACAGGGTATCATCTACAATATGTCTGCAGGCCATCCAGCCAGTTATTATGACTCCCACGTATAGCACACATGTGACCTGTACTAATGTTTTGCGAGGGGTGACTTCCTGAGGGGCATCTTGTTGGTGATGCTGGAAATGCCCTGGAATTCTGGCTGATGACATCCATCAGAATCCCACTAAATTAAACATACCAGGAGTGCAGACATGCTAAATCAAAACAAGAAACACTATTAAGTGTATGTCTGAGCTGCTGTAAGCACACTTTTGCTATCTGGATTGATCCAGTGATGGTCTTCAATGTGTTTTCTTGGCATACATGCAAAATATTTTCAGTGTGTGCAGTGTCATGCAATATCATATTTAGAAGGCAGTTACATCAGGGTGGGTACTTGCAGAATTAGCAGTCCAAGGCTCACAAGGCAGACAAGGATTTGGTGGGGAAGCCAGCAGCAGGGGATGATCATGTCAGGTAGAGGAGGGTGCAGTATGTCATGACATTGGCAAAGAGTTAGTGACTTGCACTTAGCTTCAACATGTAGTACACCAGATTAAAGCAGATATATTAGAGTAAAAGTGATGCATACAAAGCCTGGAAACTGGTCATGCTGTGCATCAGTAATAGGCCTCCCATATAATCAGAAGTGTAGCTGGCTCAGCCATCACCCTGTGTCAGTATCATGAACCATCGCCCAGCTCTATCAGCAAAACAAAAAAAGAAAAAAGCACTTCAACATAACAAGCTGATCACTACAGTTAGATCCATACTCCCCAGCTTTTCCAGTGAAGAGCAAAAACTATAATAAGACATCAGATCCATGCCCCCCACCATTGCCCCAACCATTCAGGTCCCACTTCTCTGCCCTCTCCCTGACCCTCCTTCCACACATTTTATTTAAAAAATAATAATTTCTTTTTTTACACTTTAGGAAACTGCTTGCAGCAAATGTAACAAACATTTGCTACAGTTTATACCCTAACTACATGGAGCTCTACAGTGCTCGGGTTTTAGTTAAAAAAAGAGATTTTTTTAACCTTTAAACTGTAGCCAACTGCTTGCTACAATATAACAAGCAATTGCTACAGTTTAGAACACACACAGAGTGCTACAGTGCCCAGGTTTGACCAAAAATGCAATATTGGGTTTTAAAAGCCAGTATTGCATAAAAAAGACATCTAGTTTGGCTGATCACACCCCCAACACTTTGCAGCCCCTCCTCATCCTAGCCACACTACTGCATGTAATAAATTACAAAGGGCAGGACACATTTATCATCACTTTCATAGGTGGTGGAGGGGAGCACATGTGTAGATGTTTTTCACAGGGAAATGAGTGAGGATTATTAAAATAAACCACAGTATTGTAATTATGGGCTTTCATTGAATGTGTATGTGTTGGGAGAGGGCTTAATTTAAAAGGCGTTTTGAAGGGTCACTGTCAGTAGAAGTGCATGTATGTGCTGTATGGACTGTGTTGGTGTGAGTGTGTGTCTGCTGGGACACAACGTCAGCAGTATTTTCAGCCCTGTGGCTCAGTGTAGAGGCCGTGACTTCATGAGCATGTAACTGCTAAGACCTATCAGGGTCATTAAAATCATAGCCTCTAAAAGAGTTTGTGTTGAATGATTGGAGAACTGCAGTTGTCATCCCTCTGTACAACGGCAGGCCATCCACAGAGCCAGGTTACTATTAACTCATAAATCTGACTAGTCTCATATGTAAAGCCATTGAAATAATTATCATGGCAATGATAAATAATGACATTGCAAACCTTCAGACACGAGATCCATGCCACTCGGTTTCATCAAGGACAGGTCTTGTCTGCTCAAATGGTAGACTTCTTTGAGAAGGCCATCAAAGCAGTGGACGAGGACAAAATGGTGCATACAGCCTATCTTGACCTGGCCAAGGCATTCAACACAATATCTCTCTCAGGCATTACAGACAAGCTCACATGACTAGGTATAAACCCCTACATCACCCACTGGATAGCCAGGTGGCTCACAGATTGAAATCAAGAAGTCAGGATAGGGGAGTCTACCTCTCCAAAAAGGCCAGCTACTAGCTGAGCACACATGGGTATGCATATGTGAATGCCGTTCCAAAAGCTCAGTCCACACACACGTGCAGTAAACAACCTTAAATGACAGTCAAAACAGGGCTAAAATGTGAATGTGAGCAGATGACTTTCCGTAAAGAACTTCAGGGAATCTTTATCTCACTTTTCACAAAGACTTCCTATATCCAACATCTGCAAATTAGATCATCATGAGTGCAACAAAAGATGGAGGACTTAGAAAAATGGGCACAGAGGAGAACAACTTCACAATAATATGGTTCCCAAATATATTGACAGCTAAAACCCACTGGCTTACATAAAAAAATTAGCTTTGTCATCTTTTGGGAACTACATCCAGTCCAGTGATTAAAAAAGCACACAGGATTAACTAAAAAAAAACTGTAATTGGGGTTATCTAGGCATCTTATTGTAAGATGTTTAAGGTATTTAAGCAGACAGGTAATCTTAAATAAAGCCTGCGATACTCGTCAGCTCATGATGTTTGGCAGAGATCATGATGAGCTTGCAGCTCACAGTGCAGTAATGTGTAACAGAATTAAGTCGATGGCACCCTTCCTCTGGAAATATTTTGAGTTGGGTTACTCAGTGCAGTTAAGATTTCCTGCAACAGTTCACCCATCAAATAATAATGCAGAAATACCCTTTAACTCTCTGCAAGAGGTAGAGCAGTTTATTAAAAAAGTGGTGCAGCAAAAAAAAAGGGAATTATACTGATGTATTACAATAACCATGTATACTCTCCAGTGCTCCAGTGTACAAAATATATATATATATATATATATATATATATATATATATATATACATATATATGCCACTAACTGGTACTAGGAAATATAAAACCCAGCTATAAACCACTCTAGTCTGCACTAGCAATAGGTTTGTTCCACCCACACAAGTGGAAGGATATCTGAACAACCGTGAAGGGGCTGATTTGCTGGAATAGAAGATCAAGTTATAAAACTTAATGAAAATGGAGCAATTATGGACAGGGTTCCTTCCCACTGGACCAGACAGCCAATGGAGGGAAATGAACTGACTTCATGGTGGGAACAAAGTCATATATACAACAAATGGCAAAAGAGGGTGAGCCACAACACACTGTCTTATGACAGTGTTTGCTCCACAGAGAGCAGGGCTAAACATAAAGGGTGAAAAGAGATTTGTCATTAGAGTAATACACCTTCTTTTCTTTTTCTTTCTTTTGTACGGATGACCAGATGCTAAATCAAAGCAGTGGGTTACTTTACTTGTTACTTTTGCTTTTACATGTATTGCTCCACACTGAAAACATTTAGAATGAGAGTGGAATTGACCTGCTTTGATTGTTCTATGATGGAGCAATTTTCACATACCAATACTGCACTTGTATGAGTGACATGGAAGGCTACCTTTCAGGTAAACACTCGAGAAGCAAGATCTGTAGCTTTCTTTGCAGCGTGCTTGCTCTGATCAATGCTTCCAGTAAAGTTGATATCTATCTCTTTTCTTGTTACAGATTTCACTAATAGTGCTAATAGTTTTAGAAAGCCTTTTTGTTTATATTATACAACTTGACAACTATACTTAGATAGCAAATACAATTTTATAGTTCAACAACAAGGTTAGTCTCTTTTTTATCTCTTTTAGTCTCTTTTAAGTAGTTATAATACTTAAAGAGAAATGATACTTTGGCAGAAGACACCAGGGAGTATGCAGAACTACAATGTCTATGCTGGAATGTTAAAGAAAGATAGAGGTATGGGTTTTATGAAGGCTTTTAATGGGACAATACACTGTAGCTCTGTGTCTAGTTCCAAGAGGGGCCTAGCAGTCCTATTTCATCATTTGTTGAAATGAGAGGTCAAGAAAGAAATAAAAGACACACAGGGGAGGTGGACAGTTTTACAAACAGAGACAAGCATTGGGTTAATTATTTTGGGAAACTATTATGGTTCTAACATGTATAACCCTTTCATATTAAAAGATTGTATTCAAGCCATCATGCCATCAAAGAATGGGACATATGTGGTCTTGGTTGGGGGTTTTAATACAGTAATGAACCTGGAATGGACAGGCTACCTGGAAGAACGCACAAAGCCAAAACACATTTGAATGATATGTTGTAATATTTAGATGTAATGGATGCATGGTGGGCATGCCAGCCTGTACTTTGGTCAGGAATGTCATGAGGAATAATTGGGCTATTTTTAAAACTGATGACGACACCCTTAATATATTAGGTGAAGCTCAGCAGTTTATATATAAGGTGGATAAAAATATTAAAACTATTCTGGAGAGTGATAAGATGAGGGGTAAATGTAATTCTGAATGGCATTTGACTCTGGTTCCACAAAATGTTGGAAGTGTAATTTCTGTCATTATATTTATGAGAAAGTGACTATTAGCTTAAGGAATTTTTGTGGTACGAAAATTAGTTTTGAGAATGGCAATTGTGACACCAGAGGATTAATATATTTAGCAGTTTGTCACACCTGCAAGTCCTTCTACATGGGAAAAACCAAATATAAACTGTGTATGAGGATTTACGGACAAATCTATGACATTAGGAAAGAGAATGTGAATCATGCCTTTTACAACCATTTCCATAACCAAGTTTGGGTTTGGTGTCTTGGAAAGAGTACCCTTTAACATTAGAAGGGGGCAGTGGGAAGCTAGAACTGAGTACAGGGAATTGGTTTGGCAGGTTAGATTAGATGCCTCATCCACACCTGGTCTGTGTGAATGTATATCTATACTTCCAGTTTTGAAGATGAGGGCTGCTAAACTTTGATTTGTATTTTTTTTTGTTAATATTTTCTATGTTATCCCATAAGGTTTTTATTTATGTATATAGTTATTGGCACTACTGAGTTCTGGAACTATATTGTTGTTTGTCTCTTTAAAGTTTAATTGTTACACTAATTATTCAGTTGTTAGTGGTCAACAGACTGTATTTAAGCTGTGGATTTTTTGAGTCAGTGTTCTGAAGTCCAATGTATAAGGACGAAAATGCTTAACCTGAAATTTTACTGTTTAATAAATTAAGTTTATTTTTGATAGTATGATCTTTCAGTGTTATCTTACTGGTGTTTAGTCAGTGGTACGTTATACAGAGACTAGGTGGACCCATTTTACTTGATTACTGGTTGTTTCATTGGGTTGCATATTTTACACACCTTCATACTTGTTTCAAAAATAGCATGGTGACAATTTGTAGCAGCATGTGGTTACGCTCAAAAACGATATCCTCTTCACAGAAGGCATTGGAAATATATGTCAAACTTAGGATCCTCTGTCTAAAAAGGATATATAGGGACAATGTAGACCCTCTGGAGGTCATAAAATCTCAGGTCTGGCCAAAATGGGGAGTTTTTTTTATATATAATTGGAGCTAGCCAAAAGAGAATGGATTAATTGCCTGCACTTACTCAACGACAATAGGCTTCCACCATTGTCCAGGTTTACCCTGGCAAAACTGATTTTTATTTGGCAAAAACTCCTGTCTGGTATGCAAAACTCAAGGACACAAACACTAGTTGTTGCTGGACATGCAAGAAAAGTAATGCAGATTATATACACATTGCTTGGTACTGCTCACAAATTGGTCCTTTATGGTCGCAACTAATATCAGTTATATGTACTGCAATTTTGGTTACTAGGATTAGTGCCAGTACATTGCAATATCCCTAGCACAATCCTTTGTCGGATTTATAGATTCCAGTTATTAAGTGGCATGCTTAAAAGCTGGCACTGCAAATATCTAGATATGAAGAGTGGTCCACTGTCTGGTGTGTCTTGCTTTATGCAATAAATCAAGAAGAATGGGTTTAAATTGTTTTCAATTACTTATCAGCTTCCAAGGAAGTAATCTGTTTTGTTATTTTGGAATAGTAGAAATATCAGTCTGAATAGTTAACAATAATCAGATAAGAACACCTTTATTTATACTCCTAAATGTATTGTCTCATTAGCGGAGACCTCCAGGGCTTGGTTACTAGGGCCGCTCCTTTTTGGCATCTTCTTCTCTGAAGTTAAGGCTAATGTCAGTGGGCTCTGGCTTACCAAGTTTGCAGACAATTGCAAAGTAGGCTCAGTCATAGAATCCCCCATGACACAAATACTCTCCAAGAAGGACTGACACAAACTAATAAGTGATGCAGAGTCACAGCCTACAACTCGATGCCAAGAAATGTGTAATAGTAACCTTCTGTAAGACATTCATCTTGGGAAATTATTTCACTGATAATACACCCCTGAGAGTAGACCCTGTGGTGAGGAATTTATTAACATATGTGGACAGTGAACTTGGATGTTGACCATCATGTGTCTGTGGTAGTAAGGAAATCATTCTATGTTGCTCAGCTTATAAGCATAGATATGGCACTTTAGTCCAATGATGTTATTCTTTCATTGTACTTAGCTTCATTAGACTATTCAATGAGTACAATGTCCCCTTCAGTATGTACCTCACAAGTCATATTCAACAACTGGAGTGTCCACAAAGGTTCCTCACAAAAAGAATACGTGATGTAGAAAACATAGCTAATGTGGATCTCCTCAAAGGCCTTATCCTTATACTTGATCTCCTACAGAACGCTGAGAGCAGACATATGCCTGGTCTTCCAAGCATCCTGTGATCCAGATCTGATGGACCTACTGCATATCTGCAAAACAAATAACATCAGAAATACCTGATCCAGGGATCTAAACCTCAGCTGTAACATAAATAATACACATTGGAGGGATAGGTATGTATGTCAGACATTACCACTTTCCTGGAACAGGCTTCCCATCCATATGAAGCAGAGTGCATAATTGAACTTGTTTAAGTATAATTTGGACCAGTGGATTGGGAATCAAAACAAATACCTCAGTTCTAGAACCTGTGTTTTTATTAGAAAGAAAAAGCTTGTAAATACATGACCACTCATGTTATAAGCCCAAGTTGTCTATATATTCCCAATAAAATCCTATGATATCAAATCCTGTCCAGCACAAGTGGGAAGTATGTCTAGGCTTAAAAATGACTTTTAGGGTCGTTAGCCTAATAATCACCTGTGAACCTATGTACTAGAGAGATTCAGAGCAATTAATGGCAGAGGTTTGAGCATTCTGTGCCTGCACTCACCATGACCCTGGCTAAGTGTTGGCATGCTATGTGATTGTGAGTATCATCTGTTACAAGACATGCCACTACAATTGCCATAACCATGAGGACATCCACTTATTGGTATAGACACCTCCACAACAGTTGTAGCCGGAAGTACTAACACTGTGGGAGCAGGAAGCAGGTCACCCATGCCCACAATGTTCACCACCTGAACAGGTAGTGGTGGAACTGCTTTGATGACAGCACCTTATAGTTGGCAGTTGGGCTTGAGAGAACATGGTATGTTCTAATATGTGAATGAGTCTATCAAACGTATAACACACACTGCACATGTACTCCAGTAGGTCATCCCACACACCCTGAATCACCCTTACTAGCTCTGTCATGGCTGTGATAGTACTAGTCTGTTCTGCTATGATGGCCCTGCAAATATGCTAGGTTATGACCACCAACCTCAGGGGGAGGGCTGTAACCATGTCACCAGTGATCATAACTCCCCCCTTGTGTGCATTTCTACCCATGGGAGCTATGGGCTGACCCTGATGTGTACACTAGGGGGTAGCACACTTTCTTGACTGCTAGTGTCTCCAGTATCCTGTTCTGCTTGTGTGGTCTCCTGGTCATCTGCAGGCATAGAGGTTGTGTCCATGGTGTCTGTGCAGGGGAAGCAGCAATCATATTCTGTGTGTCCAACACACACACACACACACACACACACACACACACACACACACACACACACACACACACACACACACACACACACACACACACACACATTCTGCACTCCCTGACTGTGCCAGTTCATCAATGCCATCATCATCATCATCATCAGAGGCTGAAGATCCAGCAGCAGCAGGCAGTGGTGGTTCTACAGTACTTGTGCCTGTAAAAGAATCTCCTGTAAATACACCAAAGCACTATCTCCTGTTAAGTATGCCCTAGTATCAGAAGTGTACATGAAAGTGCGGTATACAAATAGTAACATTTAAAAAATGAGAATATTTTAATTGCATGCCTTGTGTAGATGGCCATGCAGGGGGATTGCCTACTGGTCCTGTATACTGCAAATCAGACAACTTTAATAAATTGGCAATGCCTAAGGGGTCAAGAAGACTTAAATGTACTCTTACACAGAAAGCTGTCTGCATACTTGGCCACTCAGGCCATGCAGCTCACCATTTCATAACTGTGGTCCTGGCCACGAACTGCATTAATGTATACCACCAGATATTTTCAGGCGTGGTCCCGGTAGTCCCAGTTTGCAGCATCCAGCCCAAAGAGCTGTCAACCCTGGAGATGTAGGGCATGGGGTAGCAAGTCATTCTCTTCATCAGAGAACCTTGTTTTTGTATCCTCTTCTCATTTGAGCCAACAGTGATAGTCTGTTTTGTCTGTTTTATAGGCATTTCTCTGTAGTTATGGAAATCACTAGTACTAACATCTTGTTTGTAAGTTCCACTGAAAATTCCTTACACCACCAGTCTCTCTCTTACACAGATAACATGCTGTTGGTGTTTCTGACAGTCATATATCTCAATCCACACTGTTTAAGTAATGTCAGGCACATAAATTTACTGAGCAAATGTTCCCAACAGTAGGCTACCTGTAACATTGCAACTGGTCAAGGTAACATGGCTGTTTTCTTTTAGGATTAAAAATATTTTTGCAAAGATATATATATGCAACCTATACAACAGGCAAATGTTCTTTATTGAAAGTGATAACACAAGACCAGCCAGAATGTGTTGAATTGTGCTCTGACTATGTGCTGATGGGTGTGCCTCCCATTATACTTAATGACCTTTCAGCCCAACAGTTGTCATACCCTTGCAGTACCCCTATCAATACACCTTTCAAAACCGTTAAAACTATTGGCCAAGTTATTTCATTATGTAGGCAAATATCATGGTTAACTGCGGTGGTGGTGCTGCGGTAGCGCTGTCGCCTGACAGTAAGACGTTATCCCGTTCGATTCTCAGCTAGAGCATCTTCTGTCTGGAGACATGCGTGAATGGGCGTACCTTTGTTGAAGGTTGTGTGTCAGGGCTGGCAACTCGGCACATAAAAATCTACTGCCAATCATTAGCGAACCGGAGTTCTGCTGTGGTGACCCCTAACCGGGAAAAGCCGAAAGACACAACAACAACAACAACAAGGTAAATATCATGGTTGTTAAGAGCAAACATATTTGACAAAGTGAACTTGTAAAAAGTAGCAGTAGCACTAATTAGTCTCAGGTTCACCTATTGCAAGTTTCCAAGTTGCTGCTTTATGACATTTACTGTAGCAAGATGATTTTCATTACCTTACCTTGTGCTTATAGGTTCATATCTGTATACTAGGCTAATTACCACTGGAACCTTTAGAAACCTAGCCAAGCATCCCAGTTTTATCCTGCAAGTTTATGTGCTTTAAAGGTTATTTTAAGGGGTATATGTAAGCAAGGGCAAGATTTGCAGGCAGTGTCTATCCATTAGAGACATACGTGCTAGACCTGGGGTATACTTCTGATCCGATTGGAACAGATTTTGGTCATTTATATCAGATTGATATTTTTATTTCTGTAGCAAATATTTGACATCTTATTACAACCAACATTATACCATTGTTATTTCTGATTTATTGGACACACTTTTGAATGTTTTTTAGTTTTGAATGTGTAGCCTTATTCAAAGTACATACATATAGATATTCAAGCATACTGAGCAGAATTGCTGTATGCATATTTTCAGTCTCAAGTAGGGAATAATTTGGTGATTTAAACAGATATTCACCATTAATTTATTACCTTTTTGTTAGGCATCTATAGCACATATGCTGAGCAGAATTGCTACTTGATATGTGCTTTGTATACATTTTTTTATATTTTTGATTGCTGTGGACAAATTTCAAATGTTAATTAATTTTTTTTCATAGGACATATTGTGATTACATGCTATATTGTTGTCATAATTTTAGTATTCTTTTCACATATTTTCAGCATATCTATGGTATATTTTTGGTTGGTTGTTTTTGTAATTTTTTAATTTTTGGAGGATTTCTTTGACCATTAACCAACTTTGTTCAACTGGTGGAACCAAAATTTCTTTTCAGTAGTCTTTACTATCACTATGGATCTACTCACAATACTAAAGGGATCACTATGGATCTACTCACAATACTAAAGGGATTGTCTGCTGACAAGGACGATCTCCACATTTTTGGTTTTGATAATGAGTGCAGTAAGACTGAGAATTCAAACTTGACCACTTAATGTACTAACATTTTTTGTGAAAATTGACTAAATCTATGAAACATCTTAGATCTAATGTGTGGCATCTATGATTGTTCAAAGCATATCAACTACAAGGTATTACACCCAGAGGGCTACGGGTTAGAGTACAACCTTTGGTGGGACAGACTGATGATATATTGACCATGGAACGATCAGCGGCACAACAATCTGCCTCTTCTCATTTTGTTGATATTTTACACTCCTTTTATGAATGAAGAATAGCTACCTCTATATTAGAAGTTACCCAAGTATGTGAGGAAGCCAAACAAATAGAGAGTCATTCTTTGTATGGTACATTATTTCAAAAGTTGACTAAAGATCTTATTGCTTTCGAAATCCAGTTAAAAAACAAAAGATCTGGAAATGTAATAGAGATTTAAGATATTACAACTCAGGTAAGCCATTTGAATAACAGAATAGAGTATTTGACTTGAAACAAGATAATTTGAATGGGGGATGTGAAAACTGGTAGAGAAGGGTGAAGGCTGCCAGCCTAGTCAAATAGAATTTGATACATAATTCCAGCATTTGTAAATATAAATGTAAAATAAGGCTTATGTCTTAAATGTAAAGAAATGCTGTTTCAACAATGTGGCAACATTGCCATCTGCTGTAAGAAAAAATAAGTCAAGCATTTCTTATTGGTCATTTGAAATTAAAATTACTTTATGTGTATCCCTTTGAAGTTAGAATTTAGAGTCAGTGAGTCTAGAGTAAGCATCCTGCCTATTGTTTTAAGGCTAAAGTTAATGACCAGAATTTATATGTGGAATGTCCTTTATTGCTCTAAGTGTAAGAGAATGTAAATGCAGTTCTGTCAGCCTGGGAACCAGGAAAGTGTAAACAAATGATATAATGCTTTATCAGAACTGCAGTTTCAATTTAAACAGTGAGAACCAGAAATTATTAAGCATTTTGATCTTGGACATCTAACCTACAGCACTGCCTGTTGTCTTAGGTAAGTTATCTTAGAAGTATATTTTCTTGTAGGAATAGCTAGGACTATAAAGATTAGACTAAGTGTTTTCCTGTTATATCAGAACTTTCCTACTGTATTGTTTTAAGTTTCTGTGTGATCTCTGAACTCTTGAATAGCACTGTGGTGTAGTAGTATTGTCTTGTGTTTTTAGTATTTATTATTAAATATTTTAAAAACCTTTTACCTGTGGCTGGTTTGTGTAGCAATAAGTTAAGCTCTAAAATACATTGCATATTTATAGAGTTTATTGTACAAGTCCACTCTAATAAGCCTTGACTGATTAGTCACACTTACCAATTGGATAATAATATTGCACAGTAATAATTGGACACCTTTTTAAGAGCCTTTGGGTAGCTGATAATTATTAGCTGGAGGGGGCAGTAATTACTACCGTATAGTCTGGGTATAGGAGCACAGCTGGAGAATCTGTGTCAGCCTTTCCCAGGAGTGTCTGCGAAGTTGTATAAATACTTATCTCAAAGTGTGTTTGTGTGTGTGTGTGTGTGTGTGTGTGTGTGTGTGTGTGTGTGTGTGTGTGTGTGTGTGTATGTGTGTGTGTCAGCTACTTGGGCAGGGGCACAAATCACTGGTTGGACAGAGAGGATACTGGAAGTTTTAGCTTGCCAGCTTGGCTGTGATCTGGATCCTATAGCTGTGCCAGTGGGGAGTCTTATTGGGGACCTGGGGAGCAAGGGAGTGACCAGCCCCAGACTGACTGTGAGCTCTTTGTGCTCTTAAGGGAAATTGCACTTTGCTGTGTGTATTTGTTATCCTTTCCTCATATATGAGATGCCCTCTCTGGTGTTAGTGGTGAGGATTGAGACTCCTTGATTGCTGGGCCAGGGTGCGGGCATCACTTGTGGTTTGCAGTGGTGGGATCCACTTCACATTTGTGGTTTGCAGTGGTGGGATCCACTTCACATCTGTGGTGGTGATGGATATCCACATCACATATTAATTAGTTGGCAAATATTAATTGGCTTGTAGTGGTGTGGGTAGAGTGAATCCTGTAGCTTATGTACAGTGATCTCTGAAGGTGTTTTGTACTCTAAAACAGCCACACAGTGAAAACTCAGAGTTCAGATCACAATTATTTTATTTCTTTTGTTAGCTTAGTTAGTCAGGGTGAGCAGGCAGCATGTCAGCAGAGGAGTATGGAAAGCTGACAAGGGGCCAGATGGTGGAGATGTGCCAGGCTAGGGGACTGGTGAATTGAAAACTGACTAAGGCAGACCCAACAGCAGCCTTGGTTACAGCTGCATCAGAAAACAGCATCCAGGAGGACAAGCAGACTGGCAGTGGAGATACAATATCCTCGGAGAATGGACAGCTCAACCTTTCTGTGGTAGACTTAAAAATCCAACTGGAGCTAAAGAGACTTGAGTTGGAGGCCAGGTGTTTGGAGATAGAAGCCGAAGAAAAGAAGTGTCAGAGGAAGCATGAGAGGGAAATGCTGACTCTTTGCCAGAGTCATGGAGGTAATGGGGAAGGGAGTAACTGGACCCCAGAACCACAACAGGTCAGTAAATTTCTTCCACAATTTAAAGAGGGGGATACTTTTGATAGTTTCATTTATATGTTTGAGAGGGTATACAAACAGTATAGTGTTGACCAAAGGCTCTGTGTACACTTCCTGACCCCCTTACTCCATGGGAAAGCTGTAACTTTTTTATCAAAAATGCCTGACTCTGTCTGTTTTGATTATACTGCTGTAAAAAATGTATTTTAGAATGTTTTAAGCTAATACCTGAAATGTATAGGAAAAAGTTTTATGAGCATAGACACAAGGCACATGAAAATGTATGTGAATATGTTGCTGAACTGAGCACTTATTTTCATAGCTGGGTGAGTGGATGTCAGGTCACCACTTTTGAAGGACTGGCAGACCTTTTGGTGAGGGAACAATACCTTAGCACTTTGCCTGAGGACATGAGGATCTTGTTAGCTGATAGACAATGTGCTACTTCAGATGAATTGGGGAAGAAGGGAGACCTATACCTGGCAAGCAGGGCAGCCCTGCACAAGAAGGGGACCCCCAGTACTGCTCATGGGTTTAAAGGAACCCATGGTGGGCAGCACAGACTGCCACAACAGGATCTGCCAGTATCAGGGGTAGCCGCTAGTCTAGGTACACATCCAGGAGCTAGGGTTAAATGTTTTGAATGCAACCAGTGGGGCCATATGGCATACAGGTGTCCATGAAGGTAAGGTGGGGAACCAAAGGTGAGGGAGCCAGTAAGTGGAAAAGACAAAATGCCAATAGTAGGTTGTCTTGAGACAACAAGGGTACTATGCTACTGTTCTGAAGATGTCCTGAGAGGGAAGGATTTGGATGAGGCAGTGCCATGTACTTATGCAGTTACAAGCAGTCAGGCTAGGAGACAAGCATGTGGGTCTGGCAGCTTGGGGGAAACCCAGACAGACTACATACTTGCAGCCAGGACTGGTGAGGTGGTTACTTCAGGGAGTGAGCTACGCTGTAGCAGTGAGACTGAATGTGAGCACAGCTGCTTGTAGGTACTGATGGTCCCTTGGACAGAGTGACTGCAAAGGTAGAGGTGAGTAGTAGTACCCAGGCTGACAGTGAGGCACCACTTTCAGAGGATGCCAGACTTCCTGTGTAAGGGGAGCTGGGAAGGGTTACAAGGAGGGAGTTGAGACAGGCTCAGCTCTCAGACCCTACATTGCAAGGCCTGAGGCAGGTAGCTAGGGAGGCACCTGATTCTCAAGGGAAGGGAGAATCTGTATACTGGGACAAAGGGTTACTATACAAAGAGTGGACCCCTGAGGGAGGGCTAGAAGGTGAGAGAGTACAGCAGTTGGTAGTGCCTAGAGCCTACCATCTGGCACTTCTAGCCATAGCCCATGATATTCCCTTTTCAGGTCATATGGGCATAAAATGTACAAAGAGGCATATTATGCAGATCTTCTATTGGCCTGGAATTTCCAGAGATTTAACAGGGTACTGCAGGACCTGTGAGAAGTGCCAAAAGGTAGCAAGGCAGGAGACAAGGTGAGAGCTCCTTTTATGCCTTTGCCTGTGATTGAGGAGCCATTTCAGAGGGTAGCTATGGATATTGTGGGTCCTCTGAGTACCCTAAGATCCACATGGAAAAAGTATATCCTAGTGGTAGTGGATTATGCTACATGATACCCTGAGGCAGTGGCTTTGTCCTCTATTGAGGCAGAGAAGGTGGCAAATGTTTTGTTAGAGATTTTCAGCAGGGTGGATTTCCCAAATGAAATACTGACTGACCGAGGTGCCAATTTCATGTCAGACCTGCTGGCTTGTCTGTGGAAGTCCTGTGGGGTGAAGCGCATGAAGACCACCCCTACCATCCCCAGACTAATGGTCTAGTTGAGAGGTTAAACTCTACAATTAAATCCATGCTACGGGCATTTGCAGATCAGTTTAAGAGGGAGTGGGACAAATATTTGCCCCATCTGTTTGTTTGCCTAAAGAGAGGTTCCCCAGGAATCCACAGGTTTTTCACCCTTTGAGTTGCTGTATGGGCATAGGGGGAGGAAACCTCTAGATTTAATTTGAGATGAGTGGGAAGGTGAGTGTGAGTCCCACAAGGAGTCAGTTGTGGCATACGTCCTAAACCTCAGGACAAGGCTCAGGGAACTCATGGGCTTGGCCCAGGAGAACCTGGCAGAAGCCCAACAACAGAAGAAGGTGTGGTATGACAGGAATGCTCGAGCTATAGAGTATGCTGTGGGGCATCTGGCAATGGTTCTCATTCCTGTCAGGCACAACAAACTGCAAGCAGCTTGGGAGGGACCCTACAAGGTGGTAAGAAAGGGAAGTGATGTTAACTACATGGTGGAACTGCTAGGCAGATGTCAGAGGCACAAATTGTACCATGTTAACATGATGAAACCTTACCATGATAGGGAGGCCCTTGTGTTGAGCATTTGCAGTGGATTGCAAGAGGAGTCTGAGGGAGATCTAGTGACTGATCTCCTCAGTGAGGCTCGGGCTGACACCTCAGTGGAAAGGGTAGCAATATCCCAGAAGCTATCTCCTACCCAGGTTTGAAAAATCCGAGCAGTGTTGCAGGAATTTGGGGACATGTTCACTGGGAAGCCAGGGTGCACCCACCTGGTGCAGCACCAGGTGGATACATGACCCCAAAGGCCTATTAGGCAGGCCTCTTATAGTGTGCCTGAGAGAGTCAGACAGACTCTGAGGGAGGAGATACAGGAGATGTTGGAACTAGGGATGATTCAAGAGTCCAGCCGTCCATGGGCATCCCCAGTGGTGCTGGTGCCAAAGAAGGATGGCAGCACCACGTTCTGTGTGGACTACAGGAAATTAAATCAATACACAGAGTCAGATGCTTGCCCCATGCCTAGGACAGATGAGGCCCTAGAGCAGCTGGGTGGGGCTAAGTATCTTACAACCGATGATCTTACCAAGGGTTACTGGCAGGTGCCCTTGACTCCCAGTACCTGAGATAATTCAGCCTTTGTGACTCCTTTTGGCTTTTACGAGTTCACAAAGATTTCCTTTGGGATGAAGAATGCCCCAGTGACTTTCCAGAGACTGGTAGATAATATCCTAGCAGGAGCAGGAGGGTTTTCCCTTGCTTACCTAGATGCTATTGCCATCTACAGCCATTCCTGGCCAGAGCACCTTCAGCATGTCAGGGAGCTGCTGGGCAGACTACAGAGGGCAGTGTTGACCATTAAGCCGAGCAAATGTCAGTTGGGTATGGCAGAGGTCTCCTACCTAGGACATAGGGTGGGGAGTGGTAAGATAAGGCCAGAACCTGCCAAAGGGGAAGCCATTCAGGCATGGCCTGCACATTACTAAAAGCAGGTGAGGGCATTTTTAGGGACAGCAGGGTACTTCAGAAAGTTCATTCCCCAGTTATAGTACCATAGCTGCTCCCCTCGCAGACCTAACAAGGAAGAACAAGCCAGATAAGGTAGTGTGGACCCCAGCGTGTGAGCAGGCATTCCAGAAGCTTAAAGAAGCTTTGGGAGGACCCCCTGTGTTAGCCAGTCCAGATTACAGCAAAGAATTTGTTGCACAAGTGGATGCTTCAAACTATGGGGTGTGGGCTGTATTTAGCCAGATTTCTTCAGAGGGGGAAGAGCACCCAGTGTTTTACCTCAGTCATAAGCTCCAACCCAGGGAGGAATGTTATGCAGCTGTGGAAAAGGAATGTCTAGCCATAGTGTGGGCATTGCAGAAACTTCAGCCTTATCTGTATGGAACGAAATTCACTGTTATGACAGATCACAACCCTCTGACATGGTTAAACAGAGCCAGTCAGCAAAATGCCAAATTGCTAAGATGGAGCCTGGGGTTGCAAGCATATGATATGTCAGTGCAGCACCACAGTGGGAGTAGCAATGCCAGTGCAGATGGGCTCTCAAGACAGGGAATGGGGTGAGGTACACTCAGATAAACCTAACCCTTTCAAGCAGTGTTTATCAAGGGTCACTTTAAAAACTAGCTTAAGTTTTCCAGGGGGAGATATGTGAAGACTGGTAGAAAAGAGTGAAGGCTGCCAGCCTAGTCAAATAGAATTTGATACATAATTCTGGCATTTGTAAATATAAATCTAAACTACAGGCCTGTGTCTTAAATGTTAAGAAATGCTGTTTCAACAATGTGGCAACATTGCCATCTGCTGTAAGGAAAACTAAGTCATTCATTTCTTATTGGTCCTTTGAAATTAAAATTACTTTATGTGTATTCCTTTGAAGTCAGAATTTCGAGTCGATGAGTCTGAAGTAAGCATCCTGCCTATTGTTTTAAGGCTAAAGTTAATGACCAGAATTTACATGTGGAATGTCCTTTATTGCTCTAAGTGTAAGAGAATGTAAATGCAGTTCTGTCAGCCTGGGAACCAGGAAAGTATAAACAAATGATGTAATGTTTTATCAGAACTGCAGTTTCAATTTAAACAGTGAGAACCAGAAATTATTAAGCATTTTGATCTTGGACATCTAACCTACAGCACTGCCTGTTGTCTTAGGTAATTTATCTTAGAAGTATATTTTCTTGTAGGAATAGCTAGGACTATAAATATTAGACTAAGTGTGTTTCTGTTATATCAGAACTTTCCTACTGTATTGTTTTAAGTTTCTGTGTGATCTCTGAACTCTTGAATAGCACTGTGGTGTAGTAGTATTGTCTTGTGTTTTCAGTATTTATTATTAAATATTTTAAAAACCTTTTACCTGTGGCTGGTTTGTGTAGTGATAAGTTAAGCTCTAGAATACATTGCATATTTATAGATTTTATTCAAGTCCACTCTAATAAGCCTTGACTGATTAGTCACACTTACCAATTGGATAATAATATTGCACAGTAATAATTGGACACCCTTTTTAAGAGTCTTTGGGTTGCTGATAATTATTAACTGATGGTGGCAGCAATTACTACAATATAGTCTGGGTATAGGGGCACAGCTGGAGAATCTGTGTCAGCCTTTCCCAGCAGTGTCTGTGAAGTTGTATAAATACTTATCTCAAAGTGTGTGTGTGTGTCAGCTACGTGGGCAGGAGCAGGAAGCACTGGTTTGACAGAAAGGGTACTGAAGGTTTTAACTTGCCAGCTAGGCTGAGATCTGGACCCTATAGCTGTGCCAGTGGGGAGTCTTATTGGGGACCTGGGGAGCAAGGGAGTGACCAGCCCCAGACTGACTGTGATCTATGTGTGCTCTTAAGGGAAATTGTATGTTACTGTGTGTATTTGTTATCCTTTCCTCATATATGAGCCGCCCTCTCTGGTGTTAGTGGTGAGGATTGAGGCTCCTTGAATGCTGGGCCAGGGCACGGCCGTCACAGGGGGACTAAAAGGAAATGACCAAAATCCATTTTAAAGAACCAAAGTAATGCATCTACTAGTGATACCTCTGGAAATGATTAATCTTCTTTCACTGACATTGAGTCTGACCATAGAGATGGGTCACCAAAAAACAAGAGATGTAATGTGACGTGTATCCAAGAACAACAACAGTACTCACTCTTCAAACCTTTTAGACTTAGGAGGGGGGTGGTAGGAAACATCGATCAAGCAGCCTCATTAGAGACATTATTTCATCTCCTGGTTCCATGCTAGTGGGGGATGGTAATATACATAATATTTCTTCCATCAAATTATCTGAGGTTGAAAAGAAATTACTTAATAAGAGTTTGGATTTTGTACCAGATTTTGTGGTGCCTGAACATGATTTTGTCCAAGACGTTATGTCGTTTTGTAGAAATCTCATTCTGAAACTCTTTATTGATAAATCTAACCAATCTTTAGCTGGTCATGACTCAACTAGTAGTTTTAAGTTTCATAATAAACGTGAACATCTTTCAAAAATGTATTCTTAAGTATTTACACTTTTCCTCTGATTTATATACCATACAGGGTTGGCATAATCTCACATTACCAGAACAACATGCATTTCAAAATCTTCATCAGAATAAAAATATAGTCATCATTCCTGCTGAGAAGGGTGGTTCAGTGGTGGTCCTTGATCGATCTATGTATTTGGCTGAAGCAGATAACCAACACTCTGATGGTAGGTTCTATACCCATATGGTTGTGAGTCCCACCTTTAAATTTAAACAAGAAATAGACCAGTTTCCAAATTTAGCATTAAGTGAAGGTATTATTAACAATCAACCTCTTAGTCATTTATTGGTTTTGGATCCTCTACTACAACATTTATACTTACTTCCCAAAATACACAAAAATTCACAAGTACCACCAGGTAGACAAATAGTATCAGGTCATGGATCCTTCAAAGAACCACTATCTGCCTTTCTTACTTTATATTTGAAGCCTCTACTTTCATGGGTTTGAGCTAGAATTGAAGACACCACTCAATTTTTAAATATTATTTCTGATCCTCAGCTGGAACCAGGTTGGTTAATGTGCACGCTTGACATCAAATCACTATATACAAGCATCCCCCACTGGGCAGGTCTAACTGCATTACAATACTGGTTGGACAATATTCCTCTATATAGCCCTGGATTTAACACCTTTTTGGTTTGTTTATCTGAGCATGTTATAACAAAGAATGTGTTCTATTTTGATGAAAAATGCTATTTACAATTGAGGCATATGGCAATGGGGGCATCTTTTATGCCGATTTATTTATGGGCTGTTTGGAATAACATATAATTTATGACTGTAATCACAATATATTTTTGGATGAGATGGATATTTGGAGGAGATATCTTGATGATTGTTGGCTCATTTGGAGAGCAGACTCTATTTACCTTTGTGAATTTTTGAATATCTCAATAAAAATAAGTAGGGTACAGAATTTACAGCTCACTTTCATACTACAAACATTTTTTTTCTTGATGTCCAGATAACTCATTTGGATGATGGTACTGTGTCCACTGATGAATATAGGAAGGAATTTAGTTCCAATAATCTATTACTTGCTTCTAGTTGTCATCCCAAACATGTAACACGGAATATTCCAAAATCTCAGTTTTTCAGAATATGTTGGATTTGTTCAAATGAGACTAACTTTGAAAATCAGAGACTTGATCTTATTGATAGATTTTGTTGTTGCTGTTTGTCTTTTGGCTTTTCCCAGTTAGGGGTCGCCACAGCAGAACTCCGGTCCGCTAATGATTGGCAGTTGGTTTTTATGGTGTCGAGTTGCCAGCCTGACGCCCAGCCTTCAACGAAGGAATGCCCATTCAATGCATGTCTTTCAAACGCCCACTCAACTGCGGGAGGACATACAGACTCCACAGAGAAGGCACTCCCAACCCAAGCCGAGAATCGAATGGGAGAACCTCTTGCTGTGAGGCAACAATGCTACCACTGCACCACCGCAGAAGTCTTATTGATAGATTTTGTAATAAAGGATATAACCGGAATCAAGTTATTCAGGCTAGTACACTAGCACGTTCTCGAGATCGGAGCAAATTATTATACTATCAGCAGCACAACACTAGCAATGAAGTTATTAGATTTGTCACTACATATGCTTGCAATACGAATACATTTATTAGTTTGATACATAAACATTGGAATATTCTTTTGGAAGATGAGCGCCTTTCAAATATTTTGGGGGATAAGTATAATTTTACCTTCAGGAGAGGCATTACAATTGGGGGCACGCTGAACCAATACAAATATGGTCCTAGAACAGTTAGATTCAAACAAGGCACTTTAGATGGCAGGGTACTCTCAGGTTGCTCCCCTTGTGGCCATTGCACTTTTTGTAAGTATATCAACAAAATGAAGGAATTTACCAGCAAGAATACGATAAGATTTTTCATATCAACATATGGGCTAACTGTATATCTTGCAACTTGCACTTGTTTGGTCTTTTATGTCAGCTAAACCTCTCGTCCACTTATATTATGTATTTCAGAACACATGACTGTGATTAGGAATTAAAACATTTTGAATGCCTTGTATAAGCACTCAGTACAACATCCAACAGTGTGTTTTACATTTACTATCATTGATAGAATTATGGGAAATAGAAATATTAAAAGTGGTTAGCATAACATTCTGAATAAGAAGGAAAGAATATGGATTATTAAACCTGGTGATCGTTTTTCACCCGGTTTAAATGAACATTTATAGAAAAAAAAATTTCAGATACATATAACATGGTTTAATATTTACTTACTTGTACCAATGTAAATATTCTTACTAGTTCCACATGTTCTTTCAAGAACTTTCTGTGTGTTTATGTGATGGATTTTTTTGGAATACTATCATGTATTTAACATGCAATTAAATATGTTGGCTTTTGCCAGATATACAATTAATATGACATTAAATGCATTTGTCTATATGTTTATATAAGGTTAAAAATCCTGGTGTTAGTCAGATATACCAACATATATGTTTAGCAAGGCACTATATTTATCTGTTTGAAGGAACTTTCAGATCTCTACAAGTTCAATATGTTGTTTACTTTAGACATTTTACATCAGTCTGTATAATATATTTTTAAATTTTGTGGTTTGAATTATTCATGATCTGAATTGTGTAACTGGTGACTTGAATATTTAAAATGGCTGTTCCATTTTTGTGAATGAAATTACACTGAAGAAGGCATTTAGCCAAAACCGGTATGTTGGTTCATTAAATTATTTATTCTCTCATTTGTTGTGCTGGCCATTTTGCATTTTTATACTTCTGATTTCCCATCCACTGGTCAGGGTTTCTCTTGCATAGGGTTAGGGAAGAGCTCTACTTGACATAATTGGGAAACCTGTTACAGAGAAAGGGGATTCTGTGCGACACATACCTGTTTCTCCAACCTGTACTGTTTACATTACAATTAAAATTTAAATCTCTAGATCGACTAATTCTGATGCTGTTCATTCGGCATCTATACAAAAGGTCCATCACAGTGGGATACAAGGATGTCTTGCATGCGCTAGCATAGATTGCATCTCCACAGTTTGTAAGAAACAGGGTACAGAGATAGGGCTCTGTAGCAATCTGCATAGATATGCTCTTTACACTCTGTACTCTTTTTGTGAAGAACCTTTGTGGATGTTCTGGTTATTGCATGTGCCTGCTCAGGTCCATTCCAACGGGGACGTTGTACTCAATGATGGGCCTGATGAGGACCAAATACAGTAGAATGATGACTCCCTTGGACCTAGATGCCATGGCCTTGCTTATAAGTTGAGAAACAGAATGATTTCCTTACTACCTTTGACACATGGTTGAAAGCCAGGTTACTCTCCGCATACATACCCAATCCCTGACTAGTGGTTCTTCTTTTAGGGGTGTGTTATCAATGGAGTAATTTCCTAGGGTGGTTGACTTCTCATAGGGTACTATTATATATTTCATGCCATTTAGTTTTGTGGAACCAGTAATTTATCTGTGTTAGTCCTTCCTGTAGGATTTTACTGTTTTGGGGGATTCTGTGTCTGCTCCCTTCACCCAAATTCAGCTGCCTGGGTGAAACGATTATGCTGACTAAGATTCAACATATTATTGTTTCTGAATCACACATATCAGTATTGAGCTAACATGCTGAACTGTGCTCAATTCTTCTCAGTGCTGGGCACACACATTTGCCTGCAGGCAGCACATCACATAAGCAGTCCATACTCTGCCACTAGGGAGAGGTTTGTAATCCTGTATATAACCTCATAGATATGGAATCACTGTATTGCCTACTTCCTTAATAACATATAAAGGCATACAGCACTGCCATATTTCACACCCTTAAGTGCCATTGTGAACCATTATAAAATAGTGCATATTTTAGCTTAGCCCATCATCTATCATGCAAATAAGGTACCCGTTGTTGTGGAGAAGGTGACACATGTGAGAATAGCTGTGGACATGATGCATCTGCCATGTTTCTCTGCTTTTTCTAGGTGAGGCAGCATAGCTGGAGAAGGAGAATGCAGTGCCCCTTTTAGAGCATAAAGGTGGTGCATGGAGGAGATTGAAAAAGCTTTCTCCACTTCCTCCATAAAAATTACAGTCAGACTGAGGTTTTTGAAGGAGGGTTATCAAGGACCACAGTATAAGACTGAGGCCTGGAATGGTTTGGCCCAGGCTGTCATCCATGCCACTGACATCCTACAAACATTTTAGTGACATGTGTGGAGTCTGTCAGGGTTCAGTGCTGGGGCCTCTCCTGTTTCACGTCCTCTTCTATGCAGGAAAAGCCAGTACCAAAGGGATCTGACTAAGTTTGCAAATAACTGCAAGATAGGAGCAGTCATTTAATCCCCAAACAGCTTAACCGTCTTTTAGTAAGGTTTGTCCCAAATAAATAACTGGTGCCAGAATTATGGACTGAAACAAAATGCCATTATCATATACTTTGGAGAGTCATCTATCATGGGGAAATGCCACATTTGACAGCGCACCCCCCTTATAGTTGTCCTAGTTGTTCATGAGTTGACCTAACTTTCAAACAACATGTGTCTAATGTTGTAAGAAAGACCTTCTGTGTTGTACAGCTTATAAATAGGAATTGTGACTAGATCTAGGGGTGTCATTGTCCCCCTTTACTCAGCTCATTAGGCCAGTCATTAAGTATAATGTCACCTTAGGCATGTATCTGTCCAGACACATGTAACAACTATATCATCCATGGAAATACCTTACTAAAAGGATACAAGGCCTAAAAAATATGAAATACATGGACCAACTCAAAGCCGAGTCACTATATACTCAGTATCCAACAGACTGCTAAAAGGTGACCTGTGTCTGGCATACAAGGCATACTTCAACCCAGTACTGATGGGCCTACTGCATATAAACAAGTCAAATGTCATCATAAACCTTCAGTCTAGGGATCTAAACCTTTTCTGCAACATCAACAGAATGGTTTGGCGTGGCAGGCATATCAAGCAGAGGATACCACTAGTGTGGTACAGACTCCCCATCCACGTAAAACAAAGCTCATTCCTTTCCATATTCTAGTCCAACTTAGATCTATGGATGGGTAATAGAAAATTTACCCCAGGACTGCTCACTGTGCTACTAATGAACAAACTTAATTTCTCACTGAGGTAATAAATAATTATTGACCATAGGATGGGTAAGGCCATTCTCTAACCAAATGGGACAGGGTAATTTGAGCACCAAAAGGGAAATTTGCTATGTTTAAAATGGCCTTCAAGGGCAGTTAGCATAGTACTTATCTATGAATCTATGAGACATAGACATCCTGACCTTCTAGGATGATGACAGGATATGATTAAAGAGCGAACATCACAACTTATATTACCTGCATATACAACCTACTAGTGTATGCCATCCACAGATCTTACACAATGATGCTTTTCTCTTCATAGCCCCGAAGTTATTACAGAGAATAGGCAGCGGCATAGGAGGAAAAACAGAGTGGCTAAGTGAGAGCCAGGGTGAGTATACCTGCTTCATACTGGGTAGCTTTTAATTTAAAAATCTATTTTGGTATGATGGATAGAGTTTCATATGGTATATGTTTTACAAATTACTGCCATGTCTCTGTTTAGTTCCACAGTTCAAAGACAGTACTACGATCCCTGGATGGTATTACTTTGTGTGTGCACTGTATCCTTTCATATAGATAAAGAGGTGGCTAAGGACGCTAATGCTTTGCTTTAACATCGTGATGATGCTTGTGGGTTCAAGCCACCACACGTGTATTGTGATAAATTTGTAATTTGACATGTCTGCTTCATTATAGTACCTACAGGATTAGAAAGGACAAATATGGATGAAATATATTTTCTCATTGCAGAAGATTACCTCACAGACCATCTTTGTCATTTTATTTGTTCTGATGATATTGTCTATTTTTGTGCAGCCTTCATTGATATTCTAGATGTAGCTCAACATATGAAGGGTCTACATGATATGTCTAGGTCTGATTTCCTATCTTGGTTATATACAGTCCTTGGCCATCTGGGAAGCGTGTTCGTAGTTCTTCCATTGTATAATCTGTGATGGGATGTACGTCTAAGAAGTATATTTTGCATATATCCATTTGTCTCAGACACCCCATTACTATGTGTTGGACTGCACACTTCATTTGGGTTGTCAAAGTAGCTCAACAAGTTAAGAATTTACCTTGTAGACTACAGGTGATAGCTGTAGGCTTGAGTCCTCCTCTCAGTTGTGTACAATAGCAGACTTGGTAAATTGAAAAGTGTGTTTGTTCTTTTAAGTATAGTACCTGTAACAAAATTAAAGTAAGAAAAAAAAAAAAAATATATATATATATATATATATATATATATATATATATATATATATATATATGTGTGTGTTTGTTCTTTCAAGTATTGTACCTGTAACAATATCAAAGTAAAAAAAAATATATCTATATATATATATATATATATATATATATATATATATATATATATATATATATATGTTTGTTCTTTCAAGTATAGTACCTGTAACAATATCAAAGTAAAAAAATATTTTTTCAAGTAAAGTACCTGTAACAATATCAAAGTAAAAAATATATTTTTTCAAGTATAGTCCCTGTAACAATATCAAAGTAAAACATATATTTTTCAAGTATAGTACCTGTAACAATATCAAAGTAAAACATATATTTTCAAGTATAGTACCTGTAACAATATCAAAGTAAAAAAATACATATATCAGCTTCTTTTTTTTTCATTGTATCTGTATTTCTCTCTTCCCCACCCTCTTTATCACTATCCTTTCTATTACATACAGTTATTTTGTTTATTTTGTTTCCCTCCATTTATTTTACTGTTATATGAAACAGCATCTGGACCTGCACCTATCTCTCAGGCTAAGCCTGTTGGTCCTCCCCACAGATGACAATAGCGCCACCACCATCAACGCCAGAAGCACAGTTCTAGTCTGCTACAGTCGGCTGCACACCTCCTGCTGGTACTATTGTACCCCCAAATCTGAGGAAGTCAATGTTAGATGAAAGCACATAATCTGCTAGCAATTGGTTAATAAATATTTTTTGTGGAGTGCTTGTGTCTTTCTTTTTGCACCACAGTTCATACAAGTCATTTGATTCAGTTAATGACAAATCTCTGTATCCTGTTTCTCTCACAGGTCTGGAAAAGTTAGTATCTATCAGACAATAGATTCCATGTTTAAGACCATACCAGATAAAGTAAATGGTTTCACTTGCTTCAGTGTATCTACATATTTTCAATAATAAGCAAGCTCTTTTCTTAGGGAGAGATAATCACCTCCCTCCAGCATTATTACTATTACATATCAAGATGGAGACATTTGGAGGTATTAGTACATTGAGTGAATCAAACTGGCAGTCTGCAGTTAGAAGTGAAAGAGCTGATTCTCTCACACATGCTACAGAAAATAGTGTTTCAGTTTCCAAAATGATTCCATAATTTCTACTGACAGCCATTCCTCCA
Source organism: Protopterus annectens (assembly GCF_019279795.1). Lineage (NCBI taxonomy): Eukaryota > Metazoa > Chordata > Ceratodontiformes > Protopteridae > Protopterus > Protopterus annectens. The sequence goes on along the minus strand of NC_056746.1, from coordinate 639,455,356 downwards.
CCTGCCACAGTAAATGTCATTGCCAGCAACATCACTTATTAAAGCTTACTTACATATGAACAAGGCACAAACAGCAGGCAGATGCTATCATATTTGTAGCCAGGCAGGGGGGAAGATATGCCTGCATGAGGATATGCAGTTCTGATGCTTGAGCCAGGAGGCCATTAGGAAAATATAGCAGCTATAATTTTACACCAGTCAGATTGAAAAATACTGGATGTAGAAGTGTACAATAAGTGGAAATGGTTATAGTTATATGGTCACCCTGCAATTAATTCTATAGCTCTAGTTAACTGTAACTGTAATCATTTAACTTCCATTTTCTAAGTACCTCAAAATAATGTACAAGTATTGCTCCTGTTCCACACTGCCTGCATCTGACAGGAACTCATTCTGCTCATTTCTGAAAAAAACAAAAACAAAATGCATTCCAGCAACTTTGGTTTATGCATTCATATGCAGATCTGTTGATGCTGCTCTGTGTGTGTGTGTGTGTGTGTGTGTGTGTGTGTGTGTGTGTGTGTATGTGTATGTGTGTGGGGGGGTATGAAAAGAGTGGAATATGATATAAATGACAGAACTGTATATCAATTAATTAATTAGTTAATTAATTAATTAATTAATTAATTAATTAATTAATTAATTAATTTTTACTACTGTGTTCACTTTCAAATCATATTTGCTGGAATCTCACAGTCTGTTCCTGGCTGATTCTGATCCCCCATAAGTATTACCCTCTTCCCTCTATCCTGCTCCTTTATTCACTTCTGCAGTGAGTCCAGTCTTGTTGTGTCTGGAGGATGATGCACTGTATCCATCCACAAACGCCCCCTATTACTCTACTTTTTACTGCCAGAGTACTTAACCTAGCTTCTAGCCCTAGCTATACACTTGCCCTATGCCAGGTTTGGTGTTCTTCCTCCTTTTTGAGCTCCCATCTGATACACTTCTTTATGTAGATTGCTGCTCCACCCCCATTTCACCATACCCTGTCATTCATGAAAAAACAAAAGTCAGGCACTTCAACATCCCATTCCCTCTTGTCATTGGGCCTTGTTTCTGTAATATCACCAGTGTCCACCCTCCCATTCTGAATCACTGCTTGAAGCTCCCCTCCTCCTGTCCAGACTCATTTCATTACAGAGTAATGCTACCCAGCCACAGTCTGAGTAACCCTTGTTTATTTTTTCTGTTATGTTATGCATCTACACGTCTGTCTACTTACCAAACGCCTATCCCTCTCTACTGCTTCTTTCACCCTTCCTGCCATCTTCAGTCTTAGTTTACAAGTGAGATGTATATTTCCAATCTGCCTGTACTGGGCTAAGATGGAACCTGGCAATTACATAAACTTGGTCTCTCTGTTAAGTATCCTGCTACTAAGTCTTTCTCCCTTGTTCACTGCTACAGCCAACCATTTTTCCTTCATCTGCATGCTGCTGTCAAGTGATATTTCTGAGAATGCTGTCTTCAGTCCCCTGTCCTGATGTATCTCAGCAACCTTCATGACTGCATCTGCTGCCACCTCAGCTGACTCCTCTCACTGATCATTGGTGCATAACAACATGCATCCATCCCTGCCCACTTTTGATGATCACTTTGGCTGCCTCCTTCCACATTTTACTCAGTTTAAAACCAGAGACTAGTTTCAGTGAAATGTAGTGCCTCCTTTTTACCTGCCTAATCTCTTGAGCCCCTGCGTGATTGAGGGTCCAATCACAAGAAACTCTTTTTTTCACATACTAACTCTTTTCTCCTTTGCTACCTGCCCAATATACTAACCCTCCTTATTGTAACAGTTTCAACTATATTTCCAGCATATAAATACACAAACGAACTCCTCCAAAGAAACCAGTTCGTATAGAGTGGCAAAACGAAGTAAAAATACAAAAATAGATAGCACCAATAATATAAATCCAATCAAAATAGCGTACAAAACACTTTAATACACGCTTTCATCATACGACTTCATCAGAAAATACCCAATACACATTTCAACCTGTTTAAATACACAATCAATTATCACATAATTAAATAACATAATTAAACAATTAATTAATAATCAACTATGTTAAAAAATACTTAAAAATCACTAAAATAGTGCTTAATTGTTAAATAAATGTAGTATATTATACTCCTTATTTATACCTAATTTTCTGTATTTTAAAAAACATTTCACATTTATTGATTCATTTAACCCAGGATGTTTATCTGAGTTTAACCTGACCTGCCATAGTGTTTCCCTTTGTTCCAAAAAATTCTTGAAATCACCAGCTCTACAGTCAGATTCACATATTTCTAGCACTGAAAATACAAATTTTTTAAAAAATTCACAATTAATAGAATGTTTATATAAGGCATTTTTGTCATCTTTACATTTTATACTGTACAGATGTTCTTTTATGCGGGTGCTTAAATTACGTGTGGTCATTCCCACATAAAAAGCCGGGCATGCCGTACACATGCCTATATATACTAACCCGCATGAATTACAGTCTACATAACCAGGAACTTCAATAATTCTATCATTATTGGCTATGGAAATACTAGTACCCACAGAGATGAACCGACAAATTGTACAATTCTGACAACAAAACATGCCTTTTTTATTTATATTACCTTTCCTAAAATCAATATTTTGATATTCCAACATTTTTTTAATATTGTTGGAATTCCTAAATACAAACTGTGGTTTACTACCTAATATTTTTGAAACGTCATGATTCCCTTGAATAATTCTCCAATTCTTTGTAAGAATTGATGCAATTACATTCATTTCACCACTCATTTCCAAGGAACATATAACTTCTTTTTCAAAACTCCTATTTTTACATACTTTTATTATATTTTGATCCATGGGTTCATTTAATATTGCTGGAAATAAAGACTCACGTTTCTCAAAAATTTCATTTCCACTATTCATTAAAATATTAATGTCATAACCTCTATCAATGAATAGAGAAGTTATAAAATGAAATTCTTCAACCAAATTTTCACGTTTACTAGTCATCCGGCTGGCTCTTATATATTGCCCTCTTGGTATATTTTTAATAATATGTTTAGGATGATTACTTTTATAATGCAGGTAACCATTAGTGAACGTCCGTTTTCTATATATTTTACTATGGAATCTATTATCATTAAGATCCCACCACAGACATACATCTAAGAAGTTCACCATTAATCCTACATCACCCACAGTGAACTTTAAGAAGTCTGAACAACTATTAACCTGTGTTATAAAACTCTTTACTACCATTTCATCTCCTTCTATTATAAAAAATAAATCATCAATAAACCTTTTATAAAAAACAATATTAAATTTTTCTTCCATCATAGATAGTATATCCATTTCCCACCATGCCATGACTATATTGGCAAATGAAGGGGCAGCTGATGACCCCATAGCAATGC
>NC_056746.1:639344442-639446942 GCF_019279795.1 Protopterus annectens | reverse complement strand
TCTAAACATTCACTCCACAGTGCTCTCTACCTACCCATTCCTTATGTGCTGTATCCATACGCATCATGTCTTTTACATCAGAACTTAACTGTCAAGCTTCACAGAATTGCATCCCAGTACTTATTACTTGAGTGCTGCTGACAGTAAATCCTCTTCTAGCTTTGCACTTTCTTTGCAACCACTTTCTGTTTTTCTGCAGCATGAGACCTCTCCAACAGCTTCCTAATGTTTATCTCTGACCACTGACTGAATTGTTTCCCCCCTTTTTCTATTCTGTATGCATGACCATCATTAGCTCTACATTCAGTCCTTTTTTTCTTGCCCTTTACCTCCTGATTTCCATTCTTCTTTACCCCCCTCCACTTCTTCCCCCCTTTCATTTGTACCATTTGTCCTCTTCCTATCACTAATCCATCTCATTACAAACATACATTTTGTTAATTTATCTTTTAAATGTGTAACACACAGTACTCTCATGTAGACATCCTTTGTTTACTTCTCTGCCACTTGGCCAAGTTGAATTTCTCCCTTCAGCATCTTTTGCCACTGCCTCTGTTTATAATTCCTAAGTCTACTGGCTTCTGCATACTTCATGTATTTTTCTTTTTCATCTCCTGAATCTTTTGTGGCATCCTATTCTCACTTGCCTCATCTCTTGCAATTTTTTGCACTCATCACAAAGCATCTGTTATATCAGCACCATGCATCTGCCATCCATCTTGTCCACCATTCATTTCAGTCAGTGAAATGACATTCCACGGTCTCTCCTTACCTCCTAGTCACCATCAGTGTACCACAAGGCTCTAGTCACGGCCCCCTCCTCTTTAACATCATCACCAATACCCTCTATACTTCCACACAACAAGCCACTGTAATACAATACGCAGATGATTTCACTCTCATTTGCACATCTGACAACATGATACACCTCCAAAAAATTACTCAGGAAGCTTTAACAGACAGTAAAACATGTCTTCATAACTCACAACTCACGCTCTACCCAAAAAAGGCCAAACTACCCCTTTTTTCCCCAAAATCCCTCTCTCATGAAGAAACAAAATTTAAAGTCCTCTCAAGATAATTCAACCATTGAAGTCATTTCTCATAGCAAACTATTAGGGTTGATAGTGGATGATAATCTTACATTCAACCTGCATATACAAAATTGCATAAGAAAAACTCATCAAAAACTAGAGATGCTGTAAAGAGCCAAAAATGTTCTGACCAATGCAACTAAAATTACACTCACCACTACATACATCCTCCCCACTCTTCTTTATGGCACTTCCATCCTTACTAACTTCCAGGTTTCACAAAAATTAAAACTTGAACAATGCTATAACAAAGTTGCTAAATTTGTAGCACATACCCCTTTCAGAACCCAGCACTGTGTAGCACTAAAAAGCCTAAGTGGTTAGAATTACCCCATCAGTTAACATATACACAACTTCTTACCACGTTTAAAATTATCCAGCATCCATCTGCCTGTCCAGAACTAAATACATTCTCCACAACTATGTTCCCAGTTGGTCATTGTGATCCAGTGACCAAAAACTCCTATAGCTTCCAATTCATGTGAAACACAGCCTGTCCCTGACCCTCTTCAAATGCAAACTAGACCAATTGAAGGGTGACCCCAGATTCACCCCTGGGGTGGTGCCTCTGGTTCTCCTGGACAGAGGAAGTCTGTATTAACTACCATAGACTCTTACCGCTGCAAACTTCACTCACCTAACCACCGACAATTGTCCTTATTATCTAACTCTCTTCCCTAATTTTCTCTGTAAATATACCATAAGGCTGTTTTTCCCTCACTTCATATTGCAATTCCTATCTGTATTAGACTAACTTAACTTTAATTTCTCTACTGTCTAAAATTTCTCTAAATATTAAATGATTGCCATATACATTGTATGAATTCTTAACCAATGTTTTTATATTATGTCTAATTTGTTGTGATTGTTGTAATTATTTAAATTGCAGATGTTTTTGTTTTATTTTTGAAGATTGCAAATTATTGTTCTTAAAATGTTATGTAATAATGTGGAGCTTTTCTCTCCAGGCCTCTGCTGAAAATGGGCTTCTACCCAGTTGGACTTTCCCGGTAATCAAATGTCAATATATAAATAAATAAATTTCAGTTGCTCCTCCTCCTTTCTTACCTATCTCTTTCTGTCTCTATCACTTTTTGCTGTCCTCCATCTTTATATCAATGGCCACCTCCACCTACTGCCCTACAGGATGCTGGGGACTGTAATAGCAACATAAAGTAGTTTGGATTCTTCCTTCTCTCTGATCTTCCATCACACGCTTCTCTTCTCTTCTCTTCTCTTCTCTTCTCTTCTCTTCTCATTTTCAGACACCATTCTTTCTTTAGTTGTCTATCTCTTCTATGCAGTCAAAGGTCAGTTATTCCAATAAAAATTATAAAAGGAATGAATATGTGAGTGAATCAAAACAATGAGGCAGCAAAGTGATGAAAAGCTGTAAAACGATTTATTTAAACAGTATGTTGGCGCTTTCGCAGTAAGCATAAAAATTTTATGCCAAGGGTAATTGTAACACCACAGACATCATTTATTTAGCTACCTGTTCCTGCAAGTCATTCTATGTGGGAAAAACTAACAGGCATTTTAAAGGCAGAATCAGGGAGCATTTATATAACATGAAGAAAAATAATTGCACGAATGCTTTAGCAAAGCATATTAATACACATGGTAGGTCATACATTTAAGTTTTTAATAATGGAGAGAATAGTGTCCAATGAATGGGTGATATTGAAAACATCGCAGAGGTACAGGAAGCTAAATGGATTATTAGGTTAAAAGCAGATAAAGGGATGGGGCTTAATGACAAGGTACCAATGAAGCCTTTTTTAAAGATGAGACAAATTTGTGGGATGAGACAAATTTGTAAGTGATGATAGTAGGACCATCAAAGTGCTGTATCTTTAAGGCATTATTAACTAGTTAGAGGTTTTAATTGATTGATGTTGGGGATTGGATGTGACATTTTTGAAAGTTCTGACATCATTATTTAAACATGTTTGTAATACAATTGTTTTAATGTCTGAAGAAGCAGTATTATTACTGTGAAAGCACTAACATACTGTTTAAATAAATTGTTTTACAGCTTTTCATCACTTTGCCACCTCATTGCTTTGATTCACTCACACATTAGTTTATTATATGTACTTTTATTTGAGTGAATCATTCATCCTCTGGACCATATTTTGGATTTATTGCTATAAAAGGAATGACATGGAGTCATTCTCTTTTTTGAAGATCAATTTGGAACTGGATTTATTTTGCCTTTAGAAATAAAATTATTTAGTTGAAGGTACTGCTATAAATACTTAGACTCTCACCAATCTTGTGTTGGAATTTGCTGTTCTATGCCTGCTATACAATCTCCTCAGCCTCTTTGCATTGAACTCACATCCTCGTACCTTCAGTATAGAAGCAAGTCATTTTAAGGTTGCCTTGAACCTTAGATTCATCTGGATAGACCTGAAGGTACTTTTCCGTTAAACCCCTGCCACTTTACGCTGCTGTATTTTGCCGGTATTTCAGTAGCGGACACAAGTTTCTATGTGACAAGTACATCTGTACAACTGACAAACAAGTGTCTATTGTTATGTTAGGTGTACAGGACCATTTGGTCATTGCAGAAATAGCTGCAGTCCACTGGTAAACCCCTACCAGTTGCGGGAGGTTTTTTTTTTAAACATATTTCGCCCAGAAGCTAGTTACCTTTTTAGTATAATACTTAAGAAAGAATCCCATATCACTGCAGAAAAAGGTTAATGTAGGGAATACCATTAAGAGAGAAGGTGAAAAGATTTATAGTACTGGATATGCCTGGATCAGGTGATGTTTAGCATGTATCATATCACACAGTACTGAGAAAGATGGCTCCCAGGTGTATTGCTGCCAGATCAACAACTGCAAACTTTATAAAGTTTATATCGCATTGCAGCTGTATTTTTCAGCTATGCAAGGTGCTCTGAAAAAGTCTTCAGAGTTGTACTGCAGTACAATACAATTAAAAAAAATATCGGTCTTGCCAAAGCTCACAGTACCCGGTTTATTTAGACTCAGCCCTCACATGCAAATGAAAGGACTTGTTTTCCACATTATAAAAACTGCTCCTGTGCAGCACCAGACAAGACATTCGTCCTTGCAGTAATGCCTGCCTGACAAATAAAATAAAAAAAAAGTTAACCTTACCTAATGAAAATGATTCTTTTCATATCACATTTGTCAGTCCTGTATGAATGAGAAAATAGTGCCGAAACACAGCAGCGTGAAGACGTGGTAGGGGTTTAACGGAAAATACTGGCCTGTATTCCATTCTATATCTCTGGAATTCTTCCAGATAGGTTACACCCTGATTGTGACACCTGCAGAAATATAGCATATTCTCTCCTAAGCCTCTAAAAGATCCATTCCTTCATGTTGCAGAAGTATAATTTGCAAGAAGCATCCTTCTTGCAGTCTTTAAACTCTGCAGAGCTTTACAGTCTCTTGACTGTCCGATATACTTCCTTAAGCCACTCTTCAGAATCATTTCTGAAAATCTTGGCAGATGCACATTCCCTATATGTGCTCGTTTTCCACATTGCCCGTAATCTTGGCAGATGCACATTCCCTGTATGTACTGGTTTTCCACATTGTCCATTATACTTCTAAAAACTGTCACGCACTGATCCTTTCCATTACTCTGTGCTGCGTGGCTTTTCTTTCTCTCACTGAACTTTCCTTTTCTCTTGTGGAACTATGATTCCTTATCCTCATATTTTGTCATCAGAATTTCTTCCTGTTGGCCGAGCAGCCAGACTTACAGTACTGTCCTCTCCCCCATCCCACCTTCCTACATACTAATAAGATGTCTGTCTTATCATTCATTCTTCTGAATCCTGTTTCCTTATTTTTAACTCTTCCATTCTATCAACATTTGCCTCTCCTTCTTTATTACTTAAAATGGTCTCTTGTGTGTATAATAAATGTCGAATTTGATTCTAAAAGTTTATCATTACTTATGTACATACTTCCATGAATGGTTTGTTATATCTTCCCAACCATTATCACATGCTTGCCCCATTTCTTTCTTTACTTTCACTTTTTAGTAACCATTTGAAACGTTGGAATCCGCCTCAGTGAGAAATGAAATATAGGCACTGAATGGCCAAAAAACAGACTTCCATATACCATGTCCGAGATGACCATTTCTCAGACTATTCCCATTTCTCTGGGGTATAGTGATCTGGGAGTAGGAATATATATATAACTTCAGAATGTCTTGGCGGGATTACCCACCACATCAGAGGAGCAGGGGGGGGGGGGCTTAAAGGAGAAGAGTGATGCTTGACATTCTCTCTTCTTGAGCATTTTCAATCTTTTTTTCCTTTGGTGTGTCAGTCGGAGTTATGGGTGCCAATAATTCAACAGGAAGTTGAATTTTATGCAGTTTCTGATGATCTATCAAATACACATTTTGATGACATAGGTTCATAGGTTCATAGGTAGGTACTAGGCTATCGGCCCTAGGGTCTATACAAGCCTAGCTAAAATGGTACCCTGGCTTTTGCCACCCAATAAAATAATTTTCTTGTGCCCCTGTCGAGCAGAACCACAGAGGTGATCACTGGGGTGAATTTCCTATTTCCCATCCAATCATCAAGATTTTTCTTGAAGAATGCTAATGAGGAGCTTTGTTTGATATAGATAGGTAGTTTGTTCCAGAGTATGGAAAGTCTCTGGGACAGGAATCTATCCCTCCAGCATGTTCTGTTTATTGTGGTGATAAGGTTTAGGTCCCTAGAGCGTGTAGCTTGGAGGGATTGGGATTTCTTTAAGTGGAGTATGTCCAACAGCTCTGGGTTTGACATAGCTTTGTATGTTAGGCAGAGATCGCCTCTGAGTAGGCGATATGCGACGGAGTAAAGTTGCAGTCATTTGAGACGGTCTGTTTAGGGCATTTGTTTGAAGCCGGTAATCCTCTTTGTGAGGTATTTCTGCCGCCTTTCCAGTTGTTGTAGATGTCTTGTGCAGTACATACCAAAAGGGTTGTTGTACTCTATAATGGGTCTAATGAGTGACGAGTAGAGGGGAACAATGACCTCTTTTTTCCTGGATGAGAAACCTTTTGTGATGAGGTGTGCCATGTAGAAGGATTTCCTGACTACTGTGGCGATGTGATTATCAAAGGAGAGACTACTGTCCACCTGTGTCCCAAGGTCTCTTAAGACACTTTCAGTGTTAAGTAGACTACCACTTATGTGGTAGCTCATGGGTACAGAGTTTTTACCAAAGGGGACGACAATGCACTTTTTGGCATTGAGCTTGAGGCCATGGCTTTGACATCAGGCATCTGTCTCAGTGAGGTCCTTTTGTAGGATGTCCACATCATTAGGAGTTTTAATTATGGCTTCTAGTTTGCAGTCAGTGATGACTTGTTTCTTCTACTTTTATGGATATCAGTTGAGTATGACTACCTTGTGTTTCCAAAAGTCAAACATTCCTCTTATGCTGTGCTGATGATGTCATATGAAAGCAGAAACATGCATGTCCACAGCTGGAGGGGTTTGGTTTTATTGGCCTGAAGTTGTCCATATAAAGACTTAAAAGTAGAAGAAAGAAAGTCATGGATATTAAGAATTGCCATTTAGCTGAAACACCTAGTATCCTTAAAGGGTAATTTACGTATATCCCATGTTGCCTCTAATTCAAGAGGTTTAAGGTATCACACAGTGGAAATTCTAGCTTTGCTAGATTTTTCTTTTTGTGTTTTTAACCAATTGGTTTTCCTGTGTTACCTTTTTAAACATTTGTTTTAGTTTGTTAGTTGGGATATTTTGTGGACACCCTTAAGTTTATGGATATCAGTTGGGTATGACTACCCTGTGTTTCTAAAAGTCAAGCATTTCTCTTATGCTATGCTGATGATGTCATAAGAAGACAGAAACATGCATGTCCACAGCTAGAGGGGTTGGGCTGTATTAGCCTGAAACTGTCTATAAAAAGATTTAAAAGTAGAAGAAGAAATAATGGACATTCAGAATTGCCATTTACCTGAAACACCTAATATCCTTAAAGGGTAATTTACATATATTCCATGTTGCCTCTGATTCAAGAGTTTTAAGGTATCACACAGTGGAAATTCTAGCTTTTTTCTTTTTATATCATTTAATTGTGGTATGAAGGTATTTGGATTCTCCAGATCACAGCCTGATCATTCATATAACCAGGGAACCAGCTCAGGCAAATATTGTTTGATCACTTGATCTTCAGAATATTGCATGATTCTAAGGCATTGTATTTTGTTCTTCATTTCTAACATGATTTCTGCTTTAAAAATGTGGAAGAGTAGAGAAACATATATTGCAATAGCCATTGTAAATTTACATTAATTGTCCGAGTCCATTTCTTGGTTTCACTTCAAATATATTATTGTTTTGTACATTGTCAAGTGTAAAGTTGTAATGGAAATTTTGACTGCGCCTTCCTTTTACTGAACGGTTGCAGAATAAGGTAATATTTGCTGGCAAAGAAATATAGCTATATAATCCAAGGCAAAAGGGACTTGTACACATTTGATATGGTCTTTGCTTTTAAATTATTTAAATTGGTCTCTGCATATATTACGTTTTTTAAACTAGGGAAATTGTTACTTGCTGAACCAAAACAAATGCATTAACACATGCAATTTTAACTTTTCTCTGTGGGGCTAAGCTTTAAATATCATAATGAAGGTTTTTAACTGAAGAGATATTCCGTAGAAATTGGCAATGACACTGCAAAAGTTATTTTATGGGAGGTAACTTGAGGCACTGGTCATGAATACTTAATGACAGACCTGAAGAACAAGGTATGATTCCTGCAGCCATGGCATGCGTACTATGCAACTTTTATCTGTTGCATAAAAACAAGTGTGAACCTTGGTTTAGCATGCTTTCCTTGAGTAAACATTTTAACATTTTATAATACCACAAAATACAGTGGTTATATGACCAAAAAGAACAAGAATAATTTGATAGATTACTTATAGCATTTGACTATATTCTATGTAGCACAGCTATGGTTGTATAATTTAAAAAATCTGTAATATATTTATGTATTTATACATTGTGTAAATTTACCTAAGTTATAGTAACGTGCATGGATATGAACACACACACACACACACACACACACACACACACACACACACACACACACACACACACACACACACACACACACACACACACACACACACACACACACACACACACACACACACACACACACACGTGTGTGTGTATGCATTTTATTCTGTTAGAACTCCCATTTTCTAAAGGAAAAGACATGATGTTTTAAAATAAAGTTTGTTAACATCCATAAGTTATCATTTTAGACTCAGCAGTAATGGTCAATTAAGTGATTTGCCTATGTTTAGCAAGTAAGCTCATAGAGGCTGTGGGAATCAAACCCATAACTACTAAAGGGTATCAGTATATCACTCATAGTCTTAAACCCCTGCACCAAACTGCCATATGTTTTGCAAAACTATCTGTAGATACAAAGATTAAGGAACCTGTTATTTTCTGTTAAGGGCCTTAAAGAATATAGAACAAAATGAATGCACCCTAGCCACATAATATAACAGATTGCTTACGTGTTACTATAAATCAGGAAGTCAGAGAGGTAGCTGTGGCATACATTACAAGTTGATTTGACGTGGCGTGTCAGACAGGTAAGGTATATGTGGAGCAGACATTGGAAATCAGTTAGAAGGCCAGCAGTGGAAAAGGTATGAGGGAGGTTAATTCGTCACCTCACAGAAGTATGTGTATGCATTGTAGACATTAACAATTTATTAGAAATCAATCAGTGGGGTAAAGATGGGAGGCTGTTCTGACATATTGGAAAGGCAGGTATATGTGTGGCAAACTCCCCGGGCCTCTGCTGAAAAAGGGCCTTTTCGGCTCAGTCAGACACCCCCGGTTAACAAATGTAAAATAAAATAAATAAATAAACATGAGGAATCAGTAAGAAGTCCAGCCCCCATCAGCCCACCCAGTCCCGTCAAAGTGTGAATTTGTCAGTGATGGTGTCATCTACTGCAGTTAACAGGCTGGTCCATGGCAATTCATTAACTTCCTTTTCTTTCCTTTTTCTATAAGTATATAGTTGTCTTCTCTGCTGTTTGCATACTATTTGTGTTATTTCTTGCAAATTATTTATTTTCAGGGTCGATGTCCTCTCCTGGATGCCCTGTATCTCTTCTGCTCTGTAGTAGACACAGCCTAGTTCCTTGTATGGCTTATATGGGGCATTTTCTTAATGTATTGAGACAGCCTTTATTAATGCTAACCAGATGACCACAAATCAGCAATGCCTCTGGACTTACTCTTATTCTCTCTACCTTTCCATGGATGAGGTCTTCACACTTAGGCAAACTATTACAAGGAAGGTGTCCCCAGTGATATAGAGAGGCTGAAATGGATGTACCATTGTAGGAGACAGAAAGATGCTAAAGTTAAGACACTAAACTGAAGACTGAGGTTTTTAAACTCCATTTATCCCCAAGTGCACAGTGTGTAGAACTGAATAGGTCTGCTCTCTTCTTTGCATTCCCAAAAATTACTTGAAAAAATTGCTAATGTTGATTATCAGCATACAACAGTTATTGTTTTCTAACTGACTTTGCAGTAGTTTACTTAAAAAAAAAAAAAAAAAAAAAAAAAAAACTATACAAACATTCACATACATAATGAGGATGCCCCAGATGTCCAGAACCCTTTTAGAGAACAAGGATGAAAATTTTAACAGTCATGAAACTCACTCAGTGCAGAACAGGAGAAAGCAATGTGCAAGAAAAAGTCTTACAAAATATAAAGTGATATCATACATGGATCAGTTCCTCATTATTGAAAGAAGTATGACACTCCCAGGGACAATCAGTGACATAAAACTAATGTACAAGACTTTTACAATCTGAGAATAATGTTTGTTGCTATCACTCTAAGCTAATAATTTATCAGGTAGTAAATTAACAGACAAAAATAGAGTGAGTGGTTATGAGTGTCTATACTGAATATTGCTTTAATTAACATTATAGTTAGAATGCTGTAAAATGCTTTAGGCATTTGAACACTTTTGCTTTCAAATTAGAAGAAGCAATTTTACTTTATCACTGGAAATTGGACATTCCATCTGTGAGGGACTGGATGGCTAATGGTCATGTCACCTATTTTGAGGCTGATGAGAGAAGAGATAAAGCACGTCAAGAGGACAACCATAGGCAATGGACAGGTCAACCCCAGATAATAAGATATTTAAATGCCTATAGTTTTACTTGTAAAGAAGTTTACAAACAATGAAAGCTCCTACCTATAAGTGGTAACCATCAGTGCTAGATATTAACTATACATTGATGTATGTGGAGGGTTGGAACTTCTGCGAACTGTCAACTCATCTGTTAGCTGAGTCTGTTGTATCAAAGGTATCTTGAAAGGGGGTTTGATAGTATTATGCCTTGAAAGAACAGGTGGGGAAGAAAAATTGTTACAGGCTTGGTAAAACTTCTGAGACCCTAGAATAAACATATTTGTTATCTTTATTAGCAATAACATTAATATGGTAAGTCAGAATCTTATCCTGATCCAATATGATCCAAGATGCTTAACCTTTCAGACTGCTGAGGTACTGACAGTTATACCAGTGATGATGAATGGCTAGTTATTTAACTAAGTGGGAGTTTGTATCAGTGCAAACAGCTGTATGTTGGCACACTGAGTAGAAAGCCAGTTATAGACAAATAAGTCAGCATTAGCCTTGCTGGTGTTGAGATCTAGCTAGCCTTCACTTTGAGAACACTAATGCTTTTGGATCTAGTCCCCATGTAGTAACTGCTGTCATCAGATTGGAATTAGACATAACAGCTGCATTTCATAGTTTGGGACATAGGTAAGGTAAATACCATGTAAAATTATTTGAAGGAATAGCTGGAGACTTATGCATGTAAAACAGAGTAAGGTGACTAACATGGTCAAATATTTTCATGAGGTCAATGAACATAAACACCAAACATTTTAATCACTGTCAAGATATTTGGAAATTATATAATTTTAACAAAGAAGTCTGATATCCCATAATACTCTGAATCTTTGTTAGGTATTGCGGACATTTGCACATATCCACTTTTTCAAGAACTGAAGACGGCTTTAGGTCTGTAATTCAGTGCTGGAGGGACAGGTTTATAATACAGAGACTGCCCGTGCTATGGAATAGACTTCCCATACATGTCAAACAGAGCACCTCTCTGGCCCTCTTCAAGAGAAATCTTGATGAGTGGATGGGAAATAGAAAATTTTCCTTGGGGATCAGTCCAGTGGCTCTGCTTGACAGAGACACTGGGAACTAAGGCCAGGTGGCATGATGCCAGGGTAATCCTATGGGATAGGCTTGTAAAGGCTCCAGGGCCATTAGCCTAATACACATCTATGAACCTATGAACTATGTACTGTCATGACTATCCATATAGCAGGGTGCAACAACACTATTTTTTCTCAGAGCAGGAATGCCTTATAATGTATTTAATGGGGCTGAACATAAATATTTCAGGTGTGTGGATGAACTTAGAATGAGGTGTAGCTGTTTTGGGTGAAACTCTTTTTTTTTTCATTTTAATACTTACAATATATGACTATCACGCACAGATTAGGAAGGTATAGTTGAAAGAGGAAGCAATTAATTCATGTCTTCTGAGTTCATTTGGCTTAGATATGTGGGATGGGGTGGGACTGCATGATAATTAAGATAAAGTAGATGGACTGTGATTCAATAGGTATTATAATTTGGGAGGGGGCAAAGTAGTCACGGGATGTGCGGTGGTGGTATTGTTTATAACAGTCATTTTATCCTTCTCCATCAGTTGGTTTATAAACTTTTGAATCTTACAGAAATTCTTCTTACCTTAGTAAGACAGAGTATAAGAGGAGCATTAGTTTCATTCTTATGATTACTGTGGCTATAGATGCGATTGAGAGATTAAGGGTATTTTTGTATGTACAAAATTGCTTACCTTTCATGCATGCAGTTCTGTAGTGATAGGTTTAGCCACAGGGGAAGCTGACCTTTACATGTTGGATGATTGGAGAGCAGGATTATTGAGCAGTGGGTGTGAAAGTCTAAAACATTTGACTATATTAATTAGAGATAGAGCTAATCACTGCTTTCTCTATTGATTGAAATTATCTCGCATTGCAGCAGAGGGATTTCACGTTTTAGGAGATAATATATTTGGCTTGTCCAGTTTGTTTATAGAATAACTCCTGCTTAGATATGCTTGAGGTCCCTGGGTTGAAACCAGTCCATTATGTTACCCATTCCTGTTAGCTTAAACATTACTTGACATATCACTTAGGAGAAAACATACATTTTAAATGTTCCTAGGACTACAGAGGTAAAAACTGAAGGCATAAATAAGAACAATTTTAAAAAGGATGTTGTCTCTTCTTGAGTATTTTCAAGGAATAATGTGGCCAAGTATGACTATTTCTAGGTGCTACACAACTTTAGTTGCTTTGCAAAGCCAGTTGTCAGTATGACCAAAATTATTTCACTGCCTGGAATCACTAATGGTTGGTTTGTTTTCTTGATAAAGATAACCACTATGGTTCTCTGTACCAAACATGATAAGGAGAATTCTATACTATGGTTAACTGCAAATGCAATTATAAAATATAATTCACCTAAATGAGCTTTCATCTTCTTTATTTTGGGTGAAGTTGGACTATATAAGTAGGGTGCTGAAAGGCACAGCCCGCACATTTGAGTCTATATGGGTGCTTGCTCATCTGCAGAAAATAAAATGTTTAGCTAAATTTAGGTTTTTAGTAATGCATAACATTAATGACTGCGGTGGTGCAATGGTTAGCATTGTCGCCTCACAGCAAGAGGTTCTCCTGTTCAATTCTTGGCTGGAGTGCCTTCTATGTGGAGTCTGCATGTCCTCCCTGTGGTTGAGTGATGTTAAAGACATGCAGGTAGGTGTGTGTGTGAATGGGTGTGCCTTCTTTGAAGGGTGGGTGTTGGGCTGGCAACTTGGCACTGTCCACTGCCAATCATTAGTGGACCGGAGTTCTGCTGTGGTGATCCCTAACTGGGAAAAACTGAAAGACAATTATTATAGTAATGCATAACATTAAATGTGATATAGTTTACTATTTACACTGGAATAGACTGTTGTACCTACCTGTACTTTCTATAAAGGCCAAAGTGTGTCATGGATTGTTCTGTAACATAATTCTGGTTTGATCTAGGTTTTTACAATGTCACACACACTCGTGCACACACACACACACACACACACACACACACACACACACACACACACACACACACACACACACACACACACACTAAAGCAATGAACCTAAGCACTGTAAACTAAACAGCTTCTCTTCATTACTACATATATTTCTGTTGTAGGTGCTTTGAACACCATACTTTAAATTCTAAATGTGCTAACTCTGAGGTTCCATCAGCTCAGAATGAAAGGAAACATTGATTTGATTTTGTTTTACTTATGAAAAAGAGCATTTTCTGTTATTGTAAGGTACACAGAGCATATATTTAGTATATTTAGAGAATGCATTGAGGGCAGCACATGGAGGGGCTAAAGAGTGCAGCTGAGTATGCACAGAATGCAAAAGCTCTGCCCCCCTGCATCACCTTAGTGTGCAAACACTAACCCTATGCATACCCTCCCTCACCCACTTCTATGCCTGTTCCTCTAGATTTTTACTCATTTTAGTATGGATCTCTGTAAACATTTAGATCTTCATCACTTCCTCCTTTTGTTCTCCTCTTCCCACTCTTCTACAGCTGCAAACCCTAACTACTTCCCCTGCTGAAATCCCCCTTTTTATTATTTTTAACTTCTTTGTTCTGTTACTTGTCATATTCACTTAGACACCTAGTCTATGTTGAATATGTAATCACTATATTTCTTTTTTTCCATAAACATTATTTTCTTTTGTAGATAAAATGCTTTCAAAGACAACTATGACATTTTTGTACATTAGTGGTATTCATAACATTTTCGAACATATCCACAAAATAACTATTTACAATTATATACAAATGTGCCAATCAACCACAGATAAAACTACATCTGTAAACATACATTGTTGTTGTATTTCATCAAAATGATCAACTGTGGGGACAGTTACACATCTAGATATAATACTTGGAGTGTCAGTGAGGATCGTTAGTCTTGTCTAGGCTAAAATTATGTTAAAAACCTTTTCCCACATTTTTAAGTTCCTAGCTCCTTTATTTCCCCTATCAATTATCAGTTTATGTGCTAACAGATGTTTAATAGTCATCTTTTTGAATTCTCCCCATGTAATTGTCAGTTGATCCACCCATTTGTATGCTATATATAGTTTTGCAAATAGAAATAATGTTATCAATATGTTCATTTGGTTTGCTGCTATATTCGTGGGGGGGGGGGGGGGGTATGAAGTAATGCAAACTCCCATGACAATGTTGCTTTTTCATATCCTATCTTTTGTAGTTGGATTTTTAAGGAATTCCATAAGTAATGGATGGGTTTATTTTTAACCAGTATTTGGAGAAGAGTAGATTATTCTGGTATTTAATCTCATTTATAATTTTATGTGTGTTAGATATCATTTTTTCTCTGGATAACATTATTTTCCATAAAGATTCACAGTTGTTTATGTCTATAGTGTTTAGATTGCTAGTGTGTAGATATCTAAAGCATAGTTCTTTGATTTGTCTAAGAATGATTGCGTATGATTTTGATAAGTTGAAGTGTGTCCTTATTTCTGTGATTGAGTTGTCTTGATAGGGGTAAAGGTCCAGGATTCTTTTTAGCAAGGGGAAGTTATGAAGATTTATCATTGTGTTATTAATTCTTACGTTTGGATTTAGGTGTATAGGTTGTAAGATTTCCAATGCTGCCTACAGATTCAGCGAAAAAGTTTTTGTACATTGGTAATAAAGTATTTTAGAGGGTCAATGATCTTGTATGCTAATAGTTCTTTTTTGCTTAGGAAAGGAAGTGCTCTAGGGTTGATATTTAGTGATTTTATATAGTTGTAGTATATTGTTAACCATATTGGTAAGTAATTACTATATTTCAATTATTGCTTCCTGTGCGTGGTGGCATATTATGTTGATTGAAAAATTGTTTGTTCTCACATAGGGTCTGCTATCATTTCTTTGTATGTTTTTTTCTCTCACTAAATTTATTTTTGGAGCTTTTCTGCCCAGGCCACCACTGAAATGCAAATAAATAAATACATACATACACACATAAATAAATTAAAGTCTAACATTACCAAAAATCCTTTCGCTAACCGTACCACTACACAAGACACACCACACACACACACACACACACACACACACACACACACACACACACACACACACACACACACACACACACACACACACACTTCACATGTACCAGAATCCAAGCATGTCAAAACTTTTATCCCTTACAATATCCCTTGCACTAACCCTAACTCACAAACACTGACACACACAGACTCAATCCCAATGCTGAAACTTGCAGTATAAACAAAAGTTTTGGCATTAAACATCCAGTCGCTCTTATTAAGTTAGGTATTCTCCACTCTACCATGATCACACAGAAAGCAACTGATTTTGACACCCGATGCAGCATTCTATGACCTCTGCACTCCAAAAATTGTATGGTATCCATATATGTGTAAATGTCAAGTAAACCACTGAAATATACAGCATTAAATTAAAATAAAATAATACATCAAACATTTAGTCAAATCTAAGATAAATTGTAAGAAAAAGCATAAGAATTGCAATCTGGGGAAGAAAAATACTATTGAAAACCTGCACGAATGTCCATTACAAATTTATATTTTGTATGAACAGAATACTTCACCAATTAAATGCGTTTATATCACGTTATCGAAAGATGAAAATAGTGAACGCTATTTCACCGGCCCCAAAACATCTAAACATAAAAATATCGAAAATTCAGAACAGCAAATTTTTTTCCATGAAAAAAAATTGCTGCTCCGAAACACATACACACAACACAAGCACATCAAACAAACAGCAACCACACACATACACTTAAATTCCTACATCTAACGCTACACTAAACTAAACATACACTACTATCTACCCACTTACCTTAACCCAAACCCTAACCCTAAGTCCGTCACTATCGCACACACACCTAACCCGCGCCCTAACCCTAACTCACTTAAACCGCCCCTAACCCTAAAGTCTGTCACTATCACTCATACGCCTAACCTGCGCCCTAACCCTAACTCACTTAACCCGCCCCTAACCCTAAGATAGAAACAATCTCACACTTACCTGAACCCAACCCGTAACTTTACACCACAGCGCTAAGAATAGCAAAGCCACAGAAACAGCCAGCCGAATTCTTTCCCGATGAAAGAATTCGCTGTTCTGCATCTTCGCTATTCTTAGCGTTCGCTGAATAGTGTTCGATATCAGAACATTCAAAGTTTTAATACTTCGATGTTCTGATATAGACCCAATTAAATGCATAGTAAGTAGAAACTTTATTTAAAATGTTTACTGCTGTGCCTTCCAATTTTGCATTATTCAAATTATCCCTGTATTATGAAGATTTGCATAATGCTTGTACAAACTTTTATAGCAAAGCAAAAATAAATTTGTTAACTGAAATATTCATCTCCCATTGGCTGCAGTATTCTCACTATGCATATTACTTCTGCTTTCTTTCACTTTTTTGTTTAACAAGTGCTTACTGTACAGAAAAACTCAAATATTGTAAGTGAAGCATGGACCACAATGAACTCAGCAATTTCTCAAAAAGAGCACAAGAAGTGAAATGGAAAAATTATTTCTTGCCAATAACTATTTGTGTCCCACAAGGATCTAAATTAGGCCCCATACTTTTCAACATATTCATCAATGATCTTCATACTGCTATAAACTGTAGTTCACTACACTGATGACTCAAATTTAATCTGCTCTCCCAATTCTGTCTCTCTCTAAACTCCAAGACCTTGCAAAACAATGCTTCTTATTGAATGAAACATGGATAAATAATTCACAACTACTACTAAACCCTAACTCACATGCACATTTTACATATACCAGTACCCAAGCATGTTGAAATTTGGCCAACATGCATTACATGTAGTTAAACAAATCATCAAAAACTAGGTACATTACACAGGGTAGAAAACTACCTCATTGGCATAGCAAGAAAATGTATAGTCTCTACTTTTTTACTGCCATCACTCCTGTATGCTGCCCCAATCTTCAAGTCTCACAACTGTCCAGACTTGAGCAATGTTATAAAAAATAGACAGATTTGCAGTAACTGTAACTCTATACTGTAACAGCAGAACACACCACTTACTAGCCTTCAGAGAATTAAAACTTTCATATTGCCTAGCTCTTTCTCAGCCAGCTACAGTACACAGATTTTTCTATAAGCCAGAAAAATTGCCCAGCCCTTAACAACTTAATACAACACTATTCCCACATAGAATTTTACTGCCTAGAGAAAAATTACTAACAACTATAACCAAGTCATCTAATACTGCAGGGGATGCTCTATAGTTAAGTACTGTAGTTAAACTATGGAACCGTATCCCACTACCACTGAAATCCATTCAGAGTGCAGACTTGTTTAAAACATAACTAAAACTTCACCTGACAAATCAATGGATCTGCTATTGTTTATCTCCAGGGAAAATGCCACTGTTATCTTCAGCTTGCATATTGTCAGATCATTTTATCGTTCAGAATTCTATGCCCTACAACCAGTCTTAACCGCTATCTCCCAGCCATATAAGTAAGTTTGTGACACTCCTTATTCCCTACTTCTCTACTTCTAATGTTGTCTGTGTCTTCCGGCTTATCCCGGTTAGGGGTCGCCACTGCGGAACGCCGGTCCGCTAATGTTTGGTAGTGGATTTTTACGTGCCGAGTTACCAGCCCTGACGCACAACCTTCAACAAAGGCACGCCCATTCACGCATGCCTCCACACAGAAGACGCTCTAGCTGAGAATCGAACGCGACAATGTCTTGCTGTGAGGCGACAACGCTACCGCAGCACTATCTGTACTTCTAATATAAACCTTATAATCACTGTGTATCTAATTATCTATGAATCTGCCTTATGCCCCACCTCTTAACAACAATATTAACAGATTCTGCCCTACCTAGTTCTTTCCCTTACCTCTGTTTCCTTGTATTTCTAAGCACTAATGACACAATCTAGTATCTATTTGACAAACCTACTAATATACCTCTTCAAATGCTCAAACAACAACTTATACATAAATATCTTTTATAGTATAACAGTTGCCTTTATTTCATATGGATGTAATTAATTAGCAAATTAATGTATAATTGTTAATGTATATTACTTAAAGTCTATTCATGTATATTCCTGAATGTTTGTAATGTTTGCAGCTTTTCTCCCTGGTCCTCCAATTAAAATTGTTTTTGACTATACCCAGTCAAAAGCCAAATAACAAAAAAATAAAAAATAAAAATTCCTAATGTACAACTTAATGTAAGCCTTGCATAAATGACCTAGATTTTGCATGGATGAGTATAGCCCCATACACTTTCACTTATATATGCTAATTCCATTGTTTCCCAACCACAACTAAGTGAAACTACAATAAAAATGCTACAGGTAGCTCAACAAAAGTCGACTGACAAAAAAACTAATCAATGAATTAATGTCTGGGTATGCCAACTCTTAACAGCCATTTATTTAAATACATTTGTCTATCCTTATTTATTAAGAAAGGCTTGTCTGGAAAATATATTTTCAACTGCAAGACTAAGTATGTCTTATAGTGCAGGTCTTCTAGATGACTTTCAGTTTCTACCTACTAAAAGTATAAAACACAACAAAGGCAACATAGGCTCAGCCAAGTTTGATTTTCCATCTTGATATCTCATTTAGAGATGGGGAGCATCATTTCACTGAGGCCAAAAACACTAATTTATCCCAATGAAATAATTTCTGAAATGATCTAGCCTTTCATATTAGTAGAAGATATGGATCCAGTCTTTCCATTCCTAGAGATCTGGGGAGCCAGGTAGATAGTAATGTCTCCTTTGACAATCATATTGCCAAAGTAGTTAGGAAATCCTTCCATGTGGCCATTTAATTACTAAAGGGTTCACATCTAGAAATAAAGATGTTATACTGCCCCTCTACTCGTAACTCATCAGACCCATCATAGAGTACAATGCCCCATTTGGGATGTACCTCACAAGACACTTCCAACAGCTGGAAAGACCACGAAAGTATCTCACCAAGAGGATTACTGGCCTCAAACATATGTCCTATGCAGACGGACTGAAAAAACTCCAGCTGTACTAAGTGGCATATCGTTTACTCAGAGGTGATCTCTGCCTGACTTACAAAGCCATGTCCAACTCAGAATTGATGGACATGCTCCACCTAAAGAAATCCAAGTCACTGCGAGCCACGCGCTCTAGTGAGCTAAACCTCGCCACAACAATAAATAAAACATGCTGGAGGGATAGATTCCTGTCACAGAGACTCCTCATGCTTTGGAACAAAATTCCTATCTACATTAGGCAGAGCCCCTCACTAACACTCTTCAGGAGAAACCTTGACGAGTGTATGGGTAACAGAAAATACACCCTTGGGATCAGTTCATTGGCTCTGCTTGACAGAGGCTCAGTAAATTAATCAATGGGGCAGCGAAAGCCGATGCACTCTGGCTAGGCTTATAAATGCCCTTGGGCAGATAGCCTAGTACCTACATATTAACGTATGAACCTATGAACGTAAACTGAAGACCACATAATGATTGGGTATGTCCATAGCATCCCATTCCTGATGAGAGTGTTTTGTGGATGGATAACAGTAGGAAAGGGAAACTCAAGTAGTGAGTAGCCAACTGTCTTCATAAGCATTTTTGTATGCTGATTAGAATGACCGATTATTTTCAGGCAGCAGTCCTGTGTATTGAAAGTATAACTGTTAGGAATCCCTCTGCATCATGGGTCAGTCTAGGCTTCATAAAAAAGCATTTTGTAAGTATTCTGGTCAATCTGAATAATTAGTCCTTCCTAGCAGGATCTAATCAACTGTTTCCTCAGAACAGTTTTGATATTCTGAAGTTCCTTATGAATCTGCACAGATGGGTAAGCCTGGGTTTCCCCTTCCTGTCCCTGTCCAGCCATAAAGCACTTTCACCAGGGATGGCACCCTACAGATATGGTCACAAATTTTGTGATCTTCAGATTAGTTATTTTCTGAAAATGATAAACAAAATCAGCCTCCCTTAGCATATGTTTCCTTATGATAATCCCACGACTTATAACCCATCACTTGCAAAAGCTAGTCCACTATTTAAGATAATTGAGGAGATTCAGCCAAACTCATTTCTGATAATATTGTTTTGGGGATTGTGTACTACAGCCTTTTGTGGCCATATCCATAACTCCTTTCATCAAACCAAATCTTGTAAGTGGCTACTTGTCATTAATTCCCATTATATAAAACCCTGTGTGCCCCATGAAACGGAAATTGAAGTTCATAATTTAAACTGACCTTTATAAAAATGCCTTTCCAGTGGGACTTACAGCTAGACAGCTAAATATTTGACTTAAGCAGACTAGATAGCTAGATAGCTCAGCATTTGATTCAAGTACACCAGTCAAAGCTGTACAGATTTGTGATACAAAACAAAATTTGGCAGACCTAGTTTCTGAGCCTCAACTGCCACCATCATCTCATCTCAAGAGACACTTGTTTTTATTTTTTCCCAAATGGATGAATGGTGCAAGTATAATGTTTTAAGTTATGAAAAAACTCACTCAAAAGACTTGCTGTAGTTGCCTGAAAAATGTATGGGTACTACAGTAAAATAAGCATCTGAATTACTTGTATTTTGTGCACCAATCAGGCAAGATAATTTTTCCATTTCCTAAACAATTGCAATACTAAATCAGACAAGAATATTTTACCATTTGCCAAGTAATCCCTGATATTAGCCAAAAATGAGTCATATGTCTAGTGGTAAGCAACCCAGCCACTGGGGATGCACAAGCCAGTGCATTTCTTTGTGCCGGTCCCAAGCCCGGATAAATGGGGATGGTTGCATCAGGAAGGGCATCCGGTGTAAAACTTCGCCAAATAGTTTTCACGTGGACACCAGTTAATATTTCCATAGCAGATCGGTCAAGGCTCGGGTTAACAACGACCGCCACCAGTACTGTTAGCCAGCAGGGTGCTGGTGGAAATTGGGCTACTGTTGGCCAAAGGAGGAGAAGAGGTGGAAGGCATGGCTGAAGGCAGGAAGAGAGGAGAAAGGCTAGGACTGTGGCAGTGAGGGTCAGAACTTTGAATGTTGGCAGTATGACTGGTATAGGGAGAGAGCTAGCTGATATGATGGACAGAAGGAAGGTTGGTATATTGTGTGTGCAAGAGACCAGATGGAAGGGGAGTAAGGCTAGGTGTATCGGAGGTGGGTTTAAATTATTTTACCATGGTATGGATGGCAGGAGAAATGGTGTAGGAGTTATTCTGAAGGAACAGTATTCTAAGAGTGTTTTGGAGGTGAAAATAGTGTCGGATAGAGTGAGTTTTATGAATCTGGAAATTGATGGTGTAATTATGAATGTTGTTAGTGCATATGCTCCACAGGTTGGGTGTGCAATGGATGAGAAAGAAAAAATTTGGAGTGAATTGGATGAAGTGGCGATGACTGTACCCAAGGGTGAGAGACTGGTGATTGGAGCAGATTTGAATGGGCATGTTAGTGAAGGGAACAGAGGGGATGAGGAAGTGATGGGTAGGTATGGTGTTAAACAAAGGAATGCAGAAGGTCAGATGGTAGTGGATTTTGCGAAAAGGATGGACATGGCTGTGGTGAATACGTATTTTAACAAGAGGGAGGAGCATAGGGTGACATACAAGAGTGGGGGAAGATACACACAGGTGGATTATATCTTATGTAGGTGGGCCAGTTTGAAGGAGATTGGAGACTGTAAAGTGGTAACCGGGGAAAGTGTAGTTAGGCAACATAGGATGGTGGTTTGTAGGATGACATTGGTGATCAAGAAGAGGAGGAGTAGTTTGAGGGCAGCACCAAAGATCAAATGGTGGAAATTGAAAAAGGGTAATTGTGAGGTGAAGTTCAGGGATGAGTTAAGACAGGCACTGTGTGGCAGTGATTAGTTACCAAATAGCTGGGTAACTACAGCAGAGCTAGTAAGGGAGACTGCGAGAAAGGTGCTTGGTATGACATCTGGACAGAGGAAGAATGAAAAGCAGACATGGTGGTGGAATGAGGAAGTACAGGAGAGTATACAGAGAAAGGTTGGCAAAGAAAAAGTGGGATTGTCAGAGAGATGAAGAAAGTAGACAGGAGTATAAGGAGATGAGGTGCATGGCAAAGAGAGAGATGGCTAAGGATAAGGTATATGAAGAGTTGTATAAAAGGTTGGACACTAAGGAGGGAGAAAAGGACCTGTACCGATTGGCTAGACAGAGCGACCGAGCTAGGAAAGATGTGCAGCAGGTAAAGGTGATAAAGGATAATGAGGAAAACATACAAGTGAGGAGTGTGTGTTGAGGAGATGGAAAGAGTACTTCGAGGGGTTGATGAATGAAGAGAATGAGAGGGAGAGAAGGTTGGATGATGTAGGGATAGTGAATCATGAAGTACAATGGATTAACAAGGAGGAAGTAAGGATAGCTATGAAGAGGATGAAGAATGGAAAGGCTGTTGGCCCAGATGACATACCCGTGGAAGCATGGAGGTGTTTAGGTGAAATGGCAGTGGAGTTTTTAACCAGATTGTTTAATGAAATCTTGGAAAGTGAGAGGATGCCTGAGGAATGGAGAAAAAGTGTTTTGGTACCGATTTTTAAGAATAGGGTGATGTGCAGAGCTGTAGTAACTACAGAGGGATTAAATTGATCAGTCACAGCATGAAGTTATGGGAAAGAGTAGTGGAAGCTAGGTTAAGAAGGGACGTGATGATTAGTGATCAGCAGTATGGTTTCATGCCAGGAAAGAGCACTACAGATGCGATGTTTGCTCTCAGAGTGTTGATGGAGAAGTACAGAGAATGTCAGAAGGAGTTGTATTGTGTTTTTGTAGACTTAGAGAAAGCATATGACAGGGTGCCTAGAGAGGAGTTGTGGTATTGTATGAGGAAGTCAGAAGTGTCAGAGAAGTATGTAAGAGTGGTACAGGATATGTACGAGGGTAGTGTGACAGAGGTGAGGTCTGCTGTGGGAGTGATGGATGCGTTTAAGGTGGAGGTGGGATTACATAAAGGATCTGCTCTGAGCCCTTTCTTATTTGCAATGGTGATGGACAGGTTGACAGACAAGATCAGACAGGAGTCCCCGTGGACTATGATGTTTGCAGATGACATTGTGATCTGTAGTGAGAGTAGGGAACAGGTGGAGGGGACCCTGGAGAGATGGAGATATGCTCTAGAGAGAAGAGCAATGAAGGTCAGCAGGACTAAGACAGAATATATGTGTGTGAATGAGAGGGAGGATAGAGGAATGGTGATGATGCAAGGAGTAGAGCTGGCGAAGGTGGATGAGTTTAAATACTTGGGGTCAATAGTTCAGAGTAACGGTGAGTGTGGAAGAGAGGTGAAGAAGAGAGTACAGGCAGGATGGAGTGGGTGGAGAAGAGTGTCAGGAGTGATTTGTGACAGATGAGTACCTGTAAGAGTGAAAGGGAAGGTCTCCAAGAGGGTAGTGAGACCAGCTATGTTATATGGGTTGGAGACAGTGGCATTGACAAAAAGGCAGGAGTTTGAGCTGGATGTGGCAGAGTTAAAGATGTTAAGATTTGCACTGGGTGTCACGAGGGTGGACAGGATTAGGAATAAGTATATTAGAGGGCCAGCCCAGGTTGGAAGGTTTGGAGACAAAGCCAGAGAGGCAAGATTACGTTGGTTTGGACATGTGCTGAGGAGGCATGCTGAGTATATTGGGAAAAAAATGCTAAGGATGAAGCTACCAGGTAACAGGAAAAGAGGAAGGCCTAAGATAAAGTTTATGGATGTGGTGAGAGAGGACATGCAGGTGGTTGGTGTGACAGAGCAAGATGCAGAGGACAGAAAGAAATGGAAACAGGTAATCCGCTGTGGCGACTCCTAACGGGAACAGCCGAAAGATGATGATGATGTCTAGTGGTAAGCAGAATCTGGACAGTCCCCAGGTATTTAAAGATGCTCCAATGCCAGAAATGCTGGTATCTCTCTCTCAGCTCTAGAGAAGGAACAAAATTAAAAAATACTGCCATGGTCTTAGAACAGTTAGTCCTTACACAGAAAGTCTTGCAAAATATCCCAGGATATCAAAGTCTCATTCTGAACTTGTTAGGTACAACAGGGCATCAGTAGAAAGGAGAGAGATATTTTGATCTCTTCTCTCATCCGTAAGTAGTGCCTGAAGTCCAGTGTCCTCAAAAATGTGGCTGGTGGCTCTAGATAAAAAGTAAGTAGAAGAAAGAATGTTAGGCAACCTTGTCCAAATAATTTAGAAGAAAAATCACTGCCTTAACCATGGCCTCTGTCCTATACTAGAGACTCCAGACCAACTGAATAAAGGAATCTGACTGACGATTCCAGGGTCACAGACAGGATCGCCTTTTCTATCCTCTTCAACTTTTTTCCTGTGTACAAACAAACAGTCATAAGAGGGGACTGCCATTTTGCATATCCTAAATCATTATTAGAGTTTTAGTATTATTGTCAAAAGTTTGTGACCATAAAGTAAACCCACAGTGGTCCATATTAATTACATTTTTAACAGATAGTTTGAGCCTGGCAGTTGAAATTATCAGAATTTTTTTACTCATTATTCTGAATTAGAATTGGCCTGTAGGATGCAGGTAAGTTTGGAATCATCCCCTCCCTGTGGATCTCTGAGATAACAGCATGTGTGGATGACTGGGCCACTACCTTTGGAACAAGGACCTTATTTATTAATACAGCCATCTCCAGGAGCAGCCTTTTACCCGTGTATATAGTTTCACTGGTATGATACCCAAATATGGAGTTTTGCCTTTAGGAAAATCTAACAAGGTCATAAGTATAGGTTCATAGATGTTTACTAGGCTAATGACCCCAGGGAGGGGTGCTTTTTAAGCCTAACCATGATTCCCAATTGTATCTGAGACATTATTGGTTATTTCAAGGGATATTGATGATCAAGCATTTATAGTCTGCCAGTGTCTACTAGAGACATAGGTGTTACACCCTGGGTATATTTCTGATTACCCATGTATTCATTGTTACAAATTATAGTTGAACTGGGTTAGAGAAGGACTGTTTCACATGGATAGGAAGCCTGTTCCAGAGAAGAGGTAATCTCTGAGATACGTATGTGTCTCTCCAACATGTCTACTTATGTTGCAGACAAGGCTTAGGTTCCTAAATCAGATGACTCTTGTTTAGAGGATATGCAGCAGGTTCCTCAGAGTGGGATCAAAGGATGCTTTGTAGGCCAAGGATAGATTGCCTCTCAGCAGTCTATAGGTGACAGTATACAGGGATATGGCTTTGAGGTGGTATACATAAGATGTGTTGTTTAGGCCATGTATTCTTTTTGTAAGGAACCTCTGTGGATACTCCAGTTGTTGCATATGCCTGGCCAGCCATATATTGAAGGGGCACTGGTCTCAACAATCAGTCTGTTAAAGTCTGAGTACAGTGGAGCAATGACATCCTTGGAACTAGATGCCATACTTTTGCTTGTAAGTTGTGCAATATAGAATGATTTCCTTTTTACTGTAAACACATGATGGTCAAAGACCACGTTACTGTCTACATGTGATCCCAAAATCACTGACCACTGAGTCTACTCTTAGGGGCGTATTATCAGTGTGGTAGTTTCCACAGGTATCCATATTCCCAAAAAGATACTATTGTGAATTTCTTGGCATTGAGTTTTAGTCCATGACTCTGCCACCAGTTTTCAGTCATTGTTAGGCCTCCTTGGAGGGCATCTGTGTCACTGGGGGATTCTATGACTGTACCTAGTTAGCAGTCATCTGCAAACTTGGTCATCAAGGTGCCTTTGATGTTGACTTTGACTTCAGAGACGTCGATGACAAAAGGAGGGGTCCCAGCACCAAGTCTTTTGGGACTCCACTAGTGACCAGCCTTGTTGCTGAGGTAGACTCCCCAGCCTAACTTCATGGAGAATATATATGAGCCAGCTGGCAAACCAGTGGATGACATAGAGGCTTATACTCAATTTTGTGAGTTTGTCTACAATGGCCGGGTGGGGTATTGTGTTCAATACTTTGGCCAGTTCAAGGTCAGCAGTATGCACTGTTTTGCCCACATATACTGCTTTGGTGACCTTCTCAAAGAAGCCCACTAGATTGAGTTGGCATGACCTGCTCTTGACAAAATCATACTAGGCTGTATTCAGTGTCTGAAGGTTTCCAATGCCATTTTTATTATTTCCATGATAATTAATTCCATCATTTTGCATATGAGACTAGTCAGACTTATGGGCCTGTAGTTAAGTGGGCCCATAGATGGCCCACCCTTGTACAGAAGGATGACATTTGTAGCCCTCCATTCACTTGACATGAAGTTTGTCTGAAGGCTGTGGTTAAGTACTGATTCTATTGTTCCTGTTAGGTTGCATTTCATGCTATTAAGGAGACATCCTGGGATATTTCCAGAGCCCATCAATGTATGTTTTTTGCCTTTGAAACTGTATTGAGTACCTGTTCTCTAGTGATAGTTGGGGGAGTTATGGTTGAGGGTATTTCCTGAGAGGTATCTGGGGGGGACAGGAGGTAAATTTGGAGCTAAATTTGTTGGTCAGTAGATTTGCTATATCTTCTAGCTCAGTATAAGTGGCTCCATTTACAATTAATTTGCCACATTGCTGTTTATTGCCTTTGAGGTTGTGGACATAGAAGAATGCCTTGTGATTGTCCTTGGAAGCTATTTTTACATCAAATATGGCATTGTCAAACTTGATTAGCTCCCGGAGTTGCTTTCTTAGATCGATGAGAGGGTTTTTATCCTGCTGGATATTGAGCTTCCTAATTTTTGCCAAGATTTCCTTCCTTTTGTTATACAAACTAGTGATGTTGGGATTCCACCAAGATGGCTTGTTTTTTTTTTTTTTTGAGTTTGTCTTGTGCTTATTCCAGATAGGTACAGCTTTCACTATGCAGCCTTAACGTGATTGTGCAGGGTTTCCATGAACAATTCTACATAGGTAGCAAGGTTCTCAGGGTTTAGGGGAGCTGCGATTTTGCCAGGGTGTCACTTAATAATAGGAAGTTTGCTTTAGAATAATTCCTAAAACTTCCAGGGCTAGCTGCAATATTATTCATCATCTGCCTCATTTTTTGCTTATGAAATGCTTGTGGCACTGTTGATAGTCAACTACAACATACCCTCTTTATGTATCCAGTAACATATCAGAAGTCTAGAAAGGACAGTTCCTCTGTCATGTTGGAGTGACTTAACTCCCCCCAGAATCTTCTACCTCCAGGACAGGAAGCAAAACAGCCTTCCGTATAGCCATACCTCCCAGGGCTTACATACTATTCCTCTACTGGATACATTTCCTATACCTACAACATGACGTCTTTTATGCTTAATGTAAAAGGAGTCTCCTTCACTTGACTGGGCTGCTCATGGCATTCATATTTCCAAATAAATGGAAAATTAAATTGAAAGATTTAAAGATAAGCTTCAAAATATATAACAGTTATTTTGCCAACATCGTATCATAGGAAGGATCATAGGGAGTTAATAGAGTATTGGCCCTGATGCCCTTACAAGCCTAGCCAAGAATTCAGCCCATTTTCCAACAAGTCAGCACCCTATGCCACTGTCCAGCAGGGACATAGGTGGAATCCCAGGGGTATATTTTCTGTTCCTCCATTCAGTTATCCAGGTTGCTCTTAAAAAGGTTTAATGAGATACTCTGCTTTATGTGGAGAGGGAGTGTAATCCACAAAAGGGGAGTCTCTGGGACACAAATCTTTCCCGCCAACAAGTCCTATTGATGTCACAGACTAGGTTGAGGTATCACATGTGAGTTAGTCGAGTGGAGCTTGACTTTCAGATATGCAGCAGTCCCATCAAGGCAAGGTCTGAGATTGCTTTCTATGCCAGACAGGGGTCACCTCTGAGGAGTTTGTAGAAGACTGAGTAGAGGGACAGGACGTTTAGTCTATCTGTGTAGGGCAGATGTTTGAGGTCCTGGATTCTCCAGGTGAGGAATCTCTGTGGTGTCTCCAGCTACTGCTCTAATATAGACTAGAACCCCCAATAGCAGCCCAAAGGACACCAAGCAACTGTGTATCCCAGAGACATTTTATGTAGTTTGAAGCATCAAAAGTAAATAAACTAAATGTAACTTTTACAGGTACAAGGACAGTACAACATTTGTGCAAAGCTCGAAAATACCAGTAAAGTAGCAGATTCACTCAACAAAATAAAAATTGTAAACAGAGTTTGGTTTGTATCAAACTGGAATCATAAACAAAAACAGATAAAGCCAAGATACATAGACTGGAGCACAAGAATCCAGGTTCATAAATAATCATAATAAATGTGAGCCTATTAAATAACCTATGCAGTCTGAAATGATAATCACTCCTTAAAGAAGGGGTGACTTGTAATGCTTGGCAGTCACACGAATGCAGAGTTATTTTGACACAAACTGAGCCACAATACATAAGCTATGTACAGTATGACTCCCAACAGGATCTTTCCATTTAATTCCTAATCTGTGAAGTGCCAGGTTGCCTTTAGTCTTTCAATCTAAAAAAAGAAGAAACATCTTAAGAAAAAAAGAGTTGGGGGGGGGCAATACAAGTGAATAAACTCTCACTCCCAACACACACAGACACACACACACACACACACACACACACACACACACACACACACACACACACACACACACACACACACACACACACACACACACACACACACACACACACACACACACGCATATGCATTAAATGCATATACACATGTATAATGAATTCTAATTCAGTCTAAAATTGATTACTATCTCTCCAAGAAGATCCTTTTAACTAGAAATAAGGACAGACAATTTAATAACTTACTCACTGGAGTATGAAATCTTTTTGTCTTTTTTTAATGTTTTTTTTTTGGGGGGGGGGGTCCACCCATTGTATACTTATCAGATGATCATCTACTGCTCCCCTCCTATTACTCCTTCCTTAGTTTGGCCAGTACTACCCCTTCAGGGCTGAGACTGCCTTGGCCATAGGTGACTTGGGAAGGGGACATGGCAAGGTAGAGGAGAGCTTCTTGCTGTGTAATATACATGGTCTGTGCATGGGAGACTTTTTTTGTGATACCCTAATGGGATGGTGCTACTGACATCATTCACATCACCACATGTAATGCGAGTAAGCCTCACCCCTACCTTCTAATACAGAATATAAGCCTAACTCCTACCTTCTAATATAGAGCAGTCTGCCCTGTAGTTACTGCCTCTCCCCATCAATGGCATAGTATGAAATCAGAGAGAGAAATCCAAACCCTCTCACCTAGACTGTGAGAGCTTACAAAATACCACTCTTCCCACCTCAAACCCAGAGCTCCTCCAGCATCTGAGCTGCTAATCGATCTTAGGTCATTTATACTGTGGTCAGGGTTCCATCCTTCCATATCACAATATGTTATCTTCTAACTGAGTGTATAATGCCATTATAGTCCTTCCAGATAATAGGCAGAACTCTGAATATTGCTAAGAGTGGTGACTTCTAGCTATTGTACATTTAACTCCATCACCAACACTCAGTGTCCCAAGAATCGTACATTTGCTTGCAAAGATGAGTGCTATATAGTCCAGCAGTGATTGAAGGACAATGTTCTGGCATAACCCCACCTTATACTGCTGTTTAAAATTCTCCCACTAACAGAAAGTAGACAACTTACCTCAGTGTAATATCTCGACAATTCTTTGCATATGGGGACAACTTTCTTCCAGTGTACCCTAAGATTATAATCAGTCTTACAAATTATAATAAACACTCCAACCCAATAGAATAACTACCAGTTAAAATCAGGCCAGTGTTTATTACCTGTCTCCAATACATCCACTAGTTGCTAGGTTCACACAGTAAGCTAGAACTATTATATAAATTGATAAATGTACAGGTTATCAGCATACATTAATCATCAATTTACAGCATGTAAGAGGGAAGACATTATATTTTCTTCTAAAAGCATATCCCAGTAACATGATCTCATGAATAGATTCAGCCCCTTTTAACCCAAAGTCTACAGTCAGGAAACCATAGCAACTTCTTGGCAGTAAACGTGCATTCTTAAAATGTCTCCCTATCTGGTCGGTTTTTTAAAGAGGTTTGAATGAATGTATATGTTGATTGTTTAATTGATAAATCGCTTAGTAAATTGATTAAAATTAAACAATTGCTGGTATGTGAGTATATTTAAACTCACAAGAGGTTTCAGTGGTACTTGTCTGAAGAAGTGTATGTATCCTTGTACACGAAAACGTTAACAAGTAAAGGTTTTTGGATTTACCGTGTGGCTGTGTTCTGTTGGACTCACTTATTGTTTTTGCAGTGGTTTAAAACTTTTTGAAGTTTTGTGTGTGTTTTGATGGTCTCAGAAGGAGTCATTCCCTATTACCATAGGTATAATAAAGGAGTGAAATTATCAGATTATGACAATAATGACAATAATAACAAGAACCTGAGGCTTTAATATACATTAAAACATCAGTAAAATGTTGCATCTTAACTGAGAAATATAGCCTTTATACTTTAGTCCACATAATTGCTTATTGTGCCAAACTTCTTTCTTTTCAATAACATTTTGATCCAACATAAGAATGAAAATTCCTGTCTTCTGTTTTGTTTCAGAAGAAAATCTTGATCATAAGACCCACTAGATTACTCCACAGTTCTGAACAAGACCTACTAAAAATCTGCACACTAAGGACCAAAATGGGTCACCTAGTCTATAGCTTTAACCCTTCCAAGGCCTGGAATAGCCTACCACTAGATATAAGATCCCTTGAACACCCCAATCAATTCAAAACCACTGTAAAAAATACCTTCATGAAAAATGGACCTGCCAATGTAATTATCCCCTGTAAACACTCCCCTATAACCTTTTACATCCTCCTTCTCTTTCTTCCCTTCAATAAATAAACTTACTACTTTAGCTTCTCCTCTTGCTACATCACAGTACAAACATAACTAGTAAAATATTTCAGCTATGTAACTATTGCACTATTATGTATATAATATGTAATTATGAATGTATCCCCTATAATGAATGCATTTCTATATGTATTTCACTTGTCACAGTGTAATGTATGACACTGTAATGCAATAATGTGTGGTACTGATGAATTTATTCTGTATGTATTCAATATGTAAAATTTCTGTTTTTCTCTTGAAGCTTTTCTCCTCGGGCCTCCACTGAAAACGGGCAATTGTAGCCCAGTCGGACAAACCCAGTCAACAAATATAAAATAAATAATAAATAAAATAAATAAATAATATATATATATATATATATATATATATATATATATATACGGCATTCCTTTTCCTTCCTCAGAGCACCAGAGGCATTTTAACTTCTCTTCTCGGATAATGTAAATTGCAAAATTAATTATTATTGACCCACATTGTTTTATTGTAGTTCCTAGAACAGAACCAACTATTCTCTGAGCTCTTTCAACCAAATGTATTTCTCCTGGTAAGCCGTCCATTTAACCCAAGAAAGCCCAAATGGCACATATGGTCTGGTATGGACCATTTCTGGGATGCCAGGCAGATTTATCATTTTCTACTGGATATAATATTCTAAATCCATTAATTTAACTCAGTTTTAGCCTCCACATTCACCAAATGAAATTTAAGTTCAAAGACGTTTTCTTGTATTGCAGCCACAGGTTCTATCAACACCACCTCTACTGCTTTATGATGGGAAGCTGTTAGCCATGGATTCTTCCAAATGAGATTTCATTTTAAGTAGCTTGTTTACTATAGTAGAAAGAACTACTTGTTCTGCTTTAACTTTTGGCCATTCCACACCATTAATTAAAGTTGCACAAATTGCCATTCCCTTCATTATATTTATCTTCTGGCTAACCACTCATGTGATTCTGGCAGCTATTATATTTCCTTTCTTGACATTTCATTTCTTATTAATTTGCATTTCCAGGTTGATCTTCTTTGCACAATGAAAGGAGCCAAATGCATTTTCTGAAGTTTGTTATTGCTGTTATTAAATTGATTAGTTAAATTCAGCTCTTCATTTCCTCAAGGACCTGAGCAGGCCTGGCTTGTCTGTCAGGATCTGCTTCTCTGCATTCTTGCCTATTCATATTCATTACTTCAATAATGCTGTCCATCCATCTAAATCTTTACTGTCCCCGTCTTCTTTGCATTTAGTCTTATCCAGCATCAGTGTCTTTTCTAGTGAATCCTGTCTTTTTATTAAGTGGACAAAGTATCTGAGTTTTGTTTTTACTATCAGACCTCCTAGTGAATGATTTGGATGTATCTCCTTAAGTATTGATGTGATCGATCTACTTACAGTCCATGGAATTCTTAACGATGTCTCCAACACCAGAGTTCAAAAGCATCAATTGTATAACACACAGCCTTACTTATAGTCTGACTCTCATAGCCATATATCACTAGTGGGAAAACTGTACTTATGATCATATAGACCTTTGTTAACAATGTGATGTTGTTGTTCTTTGAAATGTAATCCAGATTTGCCATTCCTTTCTTTCTAAAAAAAATCAAGTATCTTTTAATTTCATGTTGCAGTTACCATCTGCAGAGATTTTTGTGCCAATGAAAATAAAATGTGTCACTGCCTCCTTGTTTTTTAGCATCTGTCTCGAAAGAATTGGTGAGGCTAGTTGATATAATGTTTTAATTTTCTTTATGCTGTTACCTTCATCAACAGGCTCTTCAACTCCTTGTCACTTTCAGCCATTAGAGTGGTATCACGTGCATATCTGAGGTTTTATTTCTCCCAGGAATTTGAGTCCAGCATCTGATTCATCTAATGCAACATTTTACTGAATATCTTCAGGTAAATTGAATAATGAAGGTGATAATAAACAATTTTCTTTTATTCTCTTTCCAGTCTAGAAACAGTCAGTTATCCAATATCCCAGCTGTTGCTTCTTATTCTATATGCAGATTTCTTAGGAGCCAAAAAGGGTGACCCTGTATCTCCATTTCTCTAAGCACTTGCCAGAGTTTGTTATGGGCTACAAAGTCAAAGGCATTACTGTGGGTAATAAATCAATAATAAATGTTCTACAACTTCCTTGCTTTCTTCTTTATTCAGTGCGTATTGGCAATTTTATTTTGTACTTTTCCCCCCTCCTATTCTAAAACTAGCTTGTATGTCTGGCAGTTCTCGGTGCGCATACATTATAAATGTTTTTCCTGGGGGGCAAGTTACCCTACAACCCTCATGTGTGGAACTTCACCCCCCACACCCTCTTATTTAAATATACTAACTCCGTGGTCGCACAACCACAGAGAAAGTTAAATAAGGACAGCACTGATTCACTGTGTGTGGCATTTTCTCATTTCTATGAAGTTGTGTGATATGGAGCTAGTATAGTTATGTAATCAGGGTTTGGGGGTGCAAGGGGGGACTTTCCCCTCTGCAAAAAACATTTATTTTTGCTGCATTTTGTCTGTCTTAAACATTTTATATAAAATTAACTCTTGATAAAAATGCTTCCAATCAAATTAACTTTAGATAAAAAAAATGTGTCAATAAATTTGACATTGATAAAAAGTGCATTAGATAAGTTTAAACAGAACCCATATATATATATATATATATATATATATATATATATATATATATATATATATATATATATATACACACACACACACACACACACACACACACACACACACACACACACACACACACACACATATATATATATATGTGTGTGTGTGTGTGCATGTGTGTGTGTGTGTGTGGGTGTGTGTGTGTGTGTGTGTGTGTATATATATATATATATATATATATATATATATATATATTTATATAGATCTCTGTCATTTGAGCAAATGCTCATTTGACTGAATCACAACTGACAGAATAACAATCTACAAAGAAATGTATGATACTTTTTTTTTTTTTTGTTGGCTGGAGCCAACTCTGCACATCCCACACCCCCTTGCTTATAATTTAACTCCACAGTCAAACAACCATGGAGAAAAGAATAAAAACACCACACACAGTGGTTAGTGCTGATACACAAATACAAACATGTATAGATCTGGGAGTACAATCTGACTGTGGCCATTGTCAATCCACACATACTCTTCAAGGCTCACTTACCTAATATCTCCTATAATCAGAAATTACATACTGTGAACTTTTACATTTTTCTATCAATTGTGATACTGTCAAATGAGTTTTTAGCCAAATGAGTTTTCAGTTGACCGTTAGTTTGTCAAATAAGCATTCAGTCAAATGAAATACACCCATATATGCAAATGTATCTAATTTGTGTTACTGAAAAAAATGGCTGAAAATAGCACAAGAAATGAGCTGACAAAATGTAGTGTACATAAAAGAGTTATGATTTACATACACGGGGCAACTTAGGGTAACGTAAACAATGCTAACAGAAATAAGG
Source organism: Protopterus annectens (assembly GCF_019279795.1). NCBI lineage: Eukaryota > Metazoa > Chordata > Ceratodontiformes > Protopteridae > Protopterus > Protopterus annectens. The sequence goes on along the minus strand of NC_056746.1, from coordinate 639,412,199 downwards.
AGTTCTATAGAAAGGCAGTATACAGTGTACAGTTTATTTTCTTCAGTACAGTACAGTACACCAGAACTGAGCTCACATTTGCTAGTTATACTGTCTGCACAGAAATTGTGACAGCATCAGAGTAAGGACAAACTTGGGAGATAAAGACTTTCAAATGCAGTAAGTGATTAAAACTGTAAGAAACTTCAAGTGAGCATATTCACGGTTGTGTTAGTAGATCAAGAATGTGTGGAGTTCTATAGCCTAGATATTTAGCATTAAAGAAATAAGTAATAACAGCTAATTTAAACTGTGATAGCCCTAGTGGACTAGAAATATGGGCATCTGAAGTCTTTGTTTTTTGCTGGGCTAAGGGCAAAAACTGGCAAATCAGGAAATTGCTTAAAGTAGTATGTGTGGACAATGGTGATTTCTATAGGAAAAGAGAAGGAAGTAGTACTGTCTTTACTATGTTACGCTGTCATGGTTTACTCTGGCATGGCCAAACCTGCCCATCTTGAAAACAGCAATCCCTTGATGAACATATTGACACCTGCAATTCTGATCTATTGCATATACCAATTGCTAAATCTCTCTACATGAATGGACCCACAAATGAGAACTAACGTGGATTCTGAAGAGGCAAGTCCAGGGGTTTGAGTATGTGATCCGCAGTACTGCCAGTAGCCAATGTGTTCATCCGCAGATTGTTACTTTCAAGAAGCAGGTTTGACCATGCCATAGTAAACATGCTATCACTGCAAATGCACTTCCAGGTGGGTTAGTCACCTAGGTAAAATATTAGTGGGAAAGGAAAATGTTGTTCTTTTTAGCCTCTGCTTCCTTCTTGATCACAAAGCCATGTCCTGCCATCTGACTTTGTAAGACATTATTAAGGGAAGGTGACAGAGGCTGATATCCTATAGGAGGCTACGTTAGCAGATGTGGTGGAATCCCAAGCTACAGTGAGCTGCTGTGAGTATGTACTTGACCACACCTGTAATGTTCAGCTGGGGTACCAGCACACTCTGTCCAGGCTCATAGCTCTGTTTCCCTGTGCCTTGGAGAACAGTACTGCTCCTTCTGTCTGGTGAGTCTCCTGCAGTGTTACTATCCCAAACCTACTTGGAATAGGTAAGCTAATCCCAGCACTCACTCCCATCTTTCCTAGGGTAGCTCCTCAATTTCCTGGGCTGCTAATCGAAGTTAAGTCATACAACTGGTATTTAGAGCTCCTTTTTGTCATAGAGCAGGTAAGGTGAAAAAATTAATCCAAAAGGGTGCACTGGGGCAAAGTTTTTTTTTTTCCCTGTGGCTGGCCTTAGAACTTAAAACAGGTACGTGGGAGTTTGATTCCATATACATTTGGGAACTGTGGATTCCTGACTCAGGTTTCCAGGTTTGCATGTCAATGCCCTAAAAGAAATCAAAGTGCTATGTTCTGTATGTCACAGTGGCATACCTCTCAATATCGTAGCACAAGAAATCTGGAAAAAAGCCTAAAATAATGGGGGGGGGGCAAAATAGGGACAGATTTTAAATATTGCTCTTATAAATTTCAAAAGTTGCTAGAATAACAGGATTTCTGTTAGCATGCATTTTCTGAATGATATGAAATCTAAAGCTCCAATATATGCCATTATTTAATAACTTGAGTCCTCAAGGATTTGCCAGAAAACTACAAATTTTATGAGGAACAGAACAAAATATGAGGCAAAAATCTGGAGATTCTGCAAAATTTGTACAGCTGAGAGTTATGCACAATGGGGACGTATGCTAATGTATAACAAGGTTGCATTTGGAGTCTGTTAATTTGCATTTCTCTCTTTTTAACTGGCATTTTCTTTCATATCTAGTTAACATCAGCTGACAGGGATGCTTTTTAATGCAATTTTCATATTTTATTTATGCTGCGTGAACTACGTGGACTGCTGTTCATCCAAGGCCTAATTTTGTAAATTGCTTTCAACCAGGCTTTTTTAGTTAAATGTGATTTTATATAATACCCCCTCAAAAATGCAACCTTTGAAGGGTTACATGGTTTTAATGCTCAAGGCAACCTTATTAGTGATCTTTTCTTTGTGAAGCTGTATATTATGGTATGTTCAAGTCTTTCCCCTGGTGTTCATAGGTTAATATGTTCACAGGTGTTTACTCGGTTAATGACCACAAGTTCCTTTTTAAGCCTAGCCATGCATCCCAAATCTCAGACAGGTTCTGGTACCCTTGTAAGCCTAAGCAGGGCCTGTGAGATTAAACATTTACAAGCATGGGCCTAGGAGATGAACTTTTACAGGTTGCCTGTGTCAGTTAGAGACATAGTTGCCATGCCATGGATGAGTTTCTTATTCCCCATCTAGTTGTCTATGGTACACTTTAATTGGTTTAGGGAACTCTGCTTCAAGTGCATGGGGAGCATGTTCCACAGAACGGGTAGTCTTTGGGATACATATCTGTCTCTCCAGCCATTCCTATTTATATCAGCAGCAAGGTTTAAGTCTTTAGAATGGGTAATTCTGGTGCTGTTTGTTTTGTGGATATGCAGGAGCTCCATCAGAGGTGAGTCTGACAATGCCCTGTATGCCAGCCATAGATATCTCCTCAATGGCCTATAGGAGACAGACTACAGGGACAGGGCCTCAAGGCAGTCTGCATTCCTTACACCCTGTATTGTTTTACTGACTTAGCTTTCAGCATGCCAGATTTTATATTTTTGTTGTAGCTATAGAAAATATTGGGCTGGTTAATAATGAGTGGACATGGTTGGGAACAGAAAGAAGACTGGTAGTTGGACTACACTTGAGAAACGCATTTAATGCTAAAGCCTTACTGCATTCCAAGATGGAGTATAAATTGGACTAGTACAGTCTGCTGCTCAGTGCATGGAATTAAACCCTATCCAAAAAAATCACACTAGAAGCATCTTCAGAAGCATGGACAAATTTTAATGACAACCTGGTTAAGTCTTTCATCCTCTACTAAATAGGAATTTATCAAAACAGTAAATTCAATAAAAATATACTTAAATAGGTAATTACACATTACATGACTAGCAACAATAAATTACACACTTTACATTCTAAAATGAAAAAGAAAAAGAACACTCATTTGAATTTATATTGTATTACTAAATGTCATAAAACACAACTTCAAATCTTAACTAACTTAAAAAGCAACAAACTTCACTTCACCCACATAGATTTTTGTTTTAATACCTGATATAAAAAAAATTGTTCATTTAATCTGGGAAATTTAAAGGCATTTAGCCTAAATTGCCATTTAATTTCTCAACATTCTAATGTATTTTTCCAACATCCACCTATAGGGTCACTGACTATTTTTTCCAAAAAATAAAAAAAGAAAGACATTTTTAAGATCTTATACAAAGTGTAGAAGCTTATCTAGCACACTATTTCTATCTTTCCTAGAAATGTCATAAATATGTTTATGTTAAATGCATACTCTAAAGCCTGGTCCATTTTTTTTTTGCAATATAATATAGGTTCATATGTTTATATTAGGCTAATATGCCTCACATCCACTGCAGAGGGCAATGTATACTAGACATTATGAATTACAATTGTAATTTTCAACACTAGTTCTAAGATAGTTACAGTAATATTAGATCTGATGTTGTTAATCTTCATTCATTCCTTACTGATGGGTTATCGGTTCCATCCTCAGAACCGAGCCGGCCAAATATCAAGCAGGCGCCAGCCAAAAACTCTTGAGCCAAGGTCCTACCTAGAATGATCTGCTCCCTGTTACCTCAGATCTTGCTTGCTGCATTGCTATATAGCCGTGTCAAGCCACTCTCTTCAGCTGTCTAATTTTTTGAAAGTTTCATATATCATTTCTACTTTAAAGTTTGTCACACCGTTTCTGGTAATATTCTCCTACCCTATAGTATCATTAAGACTCTTTCCCTTTAGTCTATTTCTCTTTATTACCTTTTTCTTACCTTTGAGGTAATTCTTCATTACCATTGTTGGTAATCCTTCTTCCTTCTCTCTTCTTACCCTTTTTGGGTAGCCTTTCCTCTTCTTTTTGGTACTGTTCTTCTTCTCCACATCATTATGTCAGATAAGAAAAGTAGCGTTGGTTTTAAGCAGTGTAAGGATTGTGGCCGTAAGTTACCGCTCTCTGATGGCCATGACTTATGTGTCTATTGTCTGAATGCCTCCCATCTTTCTGTGGATCCCCCATGTGGAATTTGTAGAAATTTTTTGACTAGGACTCTTAACGAGAGAAAGAACAAATTAATCTTGAAAGGTCTTCTCAAATCTCCTTTCTGTGAGGCTATTTCTGGGTCAGAGGGCTCACCCCCTCCTGCTAAACCTCGCAAAAGGTGTTCTTCCTCTTCCTCATCAAGGTCGCTCACTTCATCTCCCTCTGGAGATCGTAGGGAGTCGACTCATAAAAAGGTGAAATTGACTACTACTTCGGTGTTGCCACCTGTGACCCTGTTGGCTTTAGGCTCGGCATCGCCCCAGCTGATTTTTGCTCCAGCCATGTCCTCCTTATCAACACTGGCACTGGAGTTCCCAGTGCAGACAATTACGGCTCCAACGTACACTCCTCCTTCGATTTCCACCCAAGTATTGAAGCCCATTACTCTGACAGCAGCTTCCCTTCCTCAGACTCCAATAGTTGATCTCACTTTGGAACCGGAGTTGTGCTTGTGGCCCTCTGTTCACTGGCATCGGGCTCTCCTCAGGCCAGTGGCTGTGCCATGGGGGAGGGCATTCTTGGTTTCACTCCGATTTTTTCTATGGCACCCTCCAGGAATCCTCCCTCTCTCATGCTTCACAGTCCTCTTGAGACGCCTGGTCTGGGGATCAACTCGTCGGGGTGGAGTGTGACCCCAGTTCCGAAGTTGTCATGCTCGGTTACGGGCTCCCACCCTCCTTAGGCAGGCCAGCCTTCCAGGCCATGGAGATGGTGCTTGCCTCCGCTGGCAAACTCCACATGTCGGAGTCCTCTCCCCCCTCTGTGCCGCAACGCTCACAAGCCACAACTGCCAGGCACCGGGTACAAGGACCTCAGGTTTTTCCTCCTCAGGAGACCCTCTCTTTGCAGTCTTCGCCAGAACCTCCCACTGAGGAAGTATCCCGCAAAACATCATGCAAGAGGAAGCACATGGGCTCCATTGAGGAGTCATTGACTGAATATATGGACTTTGATGATGGGAAAGGGTCCCCATGGTCACCCTCTGATGAGGTGTCCTTTGGTGACATCCTCAAGATCCTTAGACAGAGTGGTGACTGGAAGTCCTCTAATCCTTCCTCAGAGGAATCCGTATTCCTGCAGGCTTTTCGTGCCCAGCCCCCTACCTCCTGGGTTACCCCCTAACTGATGAGCTCATCCAGCTCATCGTCCAGCATGCATGGAAGGCTCCTGACACCCCGGAAGTGATACCACAGAGGCCTGATAAAATCTTATCACCCCCAGCTGAGCATCTCCATTGGTCACAAGGTCTTCCAGTAGATGCCATGGTGGTGGTGGCTGCAATTAAGAAGGATTTGGCAGAAGAGAGCCAAACTGTCCATCCACCCAACAAAGAGTACCGGGCGATAGACAGACTAGGGAAGCATGTGTTTGCTTCACTGACCTTCGCCATAAGGTCTTTGAAGTATTTGGCGCACTTTACAGGGCTTCAGTGGGATCCTATCAACCTACTTTCTGAAACCCTGGCAGGAGCTGTTTTTGATGAGGTCTGTGACAATGTGGCTTCTCAGATAGCCACCCTAGAGTCCATTTCCAATTCTTCCATGCGTCTTATTTCTCACGCAATGGAAGGAGTGGCTAGAGCATCAGGTACGGGTATAGTCACCAGACGACATGCCTGGATGTGCCTTGGTGACTTTGCGGACTCCTTTAAGGCTTCCTTCATGAATGCCCCCATCGAGGCCGCTTCTTTGTTTTGCCCTAAAGTGAAAGATACGCTGACAAGGTATGAACAAGATGGCAAGACCCTATCTGCCATTGTTGTCAGATACTTCACTCCTCAACGATTCTGCTCCAGAAATCAGAGGAGTAGGAATATGTGGTACAGGAAATCACAGGGCTCTTTCTGTGACACATGTGCTGAGTTCTCCTCTAGAGGCACAGGGGGAAACTCCAATTGAAGATGCCCCTTTTGGGGTAGAGGAGGTCTGCGCAACCAGGGTTTCAGAGATTCTTTCTCTGGCCAACCCTATCAGCACTTCTAAAGCGTTGCCTGACTGCTCACCTCTGGAAGTGATCTGGGGTAATTTTTCCTTGTACCCCGCTTCCTGGAAAAATATAACCACCGACTCTTGGGTACAATGGATAACATCCAGAGGTTATCACATCCCCTTCCATCTTTGTCCAATCCCATCTAGAGTATTACCTGATGTTCCACCCAGTCAAAGGGAAACAGCAACACATGAAATCCAAAAGCTGCTACAAAAAAAGAGTCATCCAGATGGTCCCTCCAGACCAAATAGGATCCGTTTTTTACTCAAGGTTCTTTTTAGTGCCAAAAAAGACAGAGGAGTGGAGACCAATTCTATTTGTAAAAACAGATAAATTCCAGATGGCCATGGTTCAGTCTATCCTTCCTCTCTTGGAAGAAGACAATTGGATGTGCTCTGTAGATCTTCAAGATACATATCACCACATAAAAATGGACAAACACTCAAGAAGATTTCTCTGCTTCTGCATAGGAGCCAGTCACTACCAATTTTGAGCTCTGCCCTTCGGTCTCTCTACAGACCCCAGAGTGTTCACCAAATGCATGGCAGTGGTCAGTGCTCACTTGCGACTTCAAGGATTCCAGGCATTTCCATATCTAGATGAATGGCTCCTCACTGCCCCCACCAAGCGTCTACTGGAAGAAGCCCTGTACTATACTCTCCTCACAGCACAATGCCTGGGAATCACTATAAACTGTAAGAAGTCCAACACGACCCCAGCTCAGTCTTTGGAATTCATAGGGGTACTGTTGAGCATGAGAAATTGCACAGCATCTCTTCCGGACCACAGGTTTCAAAGAATAAGGCAACAGGTTCAACAGCTGCTCTGTCACCACAAATCTCCCGCTCGATGTATACTCCAACTCTTGGGGTCAGTGGCAGCCTTGATCACCATCGTTCCTCTAGCCAGATTCCACATGAGGCTCCTTCAGTGATTAATTCTCACACAGTGGTACCCTCTTCAACATCCTTTGTCTTTTCAGATAAGTGTAACTCAGAAATGCAAGCAAGATTTACTCTGGTGGACGTTTCAAAGTCTCCAACAATGATCTTGCCCCTTCAGCTCCCATCAACTGAAAGCCACGGTGACCATGGATGCCTCCCTGATGGGGTGGGGGGGCTATGTCAGGGAAACCTGGTCCAAGACACCTGGTCGGAGTCAGAGGCCCTTTTGTATAGCAATGTCCTGGAACTGAGGGCAGTGCTACTAGCGTTGCAAGCATTTCATTCCATCCTTCCGTCAGGGACTATTGCGATCCAATCAGACAACGTCAGTGGCCTGGTACATCAACAAGCAAGGAGGCACCAGATCTTACCCATTATGTTGAGATGCCATGAGAATATGGCAGTGGGCAACAGCTTCAATTCGCTTTCTAATTGCAAAGCAGATTCCCCGGAGCTTCAACGTGATAGCGGACAAATTGAGCAGGTGCATTCTACAACCTCACGAGTGGTCCCTCAACCCTATGATAGCGGCAAGAATATTCAACTGCTGGGGGCCAGCTTTGCTGCAACCTATTCACCTCCCCAACCAACTACAAGTGCAGTAACTATTTTGCCCTGATCCCCCCTTGGGGACAGTCACTGAGAGATGCTCTAGTCCACACTTGGCCCTCGGGTCTACTTTATGCTTATCCTCCTCTTCCCCTTATCTCCCAATTTCTGAAGAAAGCACAACAGTTGAAAAGCAAAGTAATTCTCATTGCTCCATATTGACCTCAGCAAATCTGGTTCCCCTTCCTTTGGCCTCACCTGCTAGATCAACCATGGATCCTCAATCCATCCCCAACGTTGATCTCCCATCTGCAAGATCTGACTCACCCCAGTCTAACAACCCTGAAACTCACAGCTTGGTTTCTCCACTTCCAATGATTGCCAGGCAGGAAAACCTCTCATCCCCTGTGCGCAATATTCTTATTGCATCTCATAAATGTGGACATCCTGTATGTTTTCACTTCATTAAAAACATTTAGTAATAGTTCAACTGGATAATCTCTTTTTAAAAGCATATTTATAAGACTTTCTACTTCCCTTTCAAAATCTAAATAATCAGAAATGAGTCTTGACAGCCTTACTAGCTGTCCTTTAACAAGATTCTTCTCTTGAAAAAAGGGATGGAAACTCTGAAAATCCAGGTACAAGTTAGAAAATGTTTCCCACAGTACAAATTAGACTGAAAACTGTGATTCAAAGGATCCTTCACTATGGTAACAACCAAAAAATCAATTTCACTCTTCGACCAATCAAACATAAGCTTTATAAAGTCTGTAGTACCGTTAAACAATTAAACAATAATTCTAACTCTTGAACAGTACTATACTATATCAAAAAAACATCATCTGGGTAGCTAGAAGGTATATGCCAGAGTTACTTAACAAATAAGTAGACACAACATTCATAAACCAAGTCATACTTGTAGTGTAAGGAATCACAGTATATGAATCCCTGGTGTCTGCAGATGCAAATATAAAATCCCCAGAATAAAATACGTTTGACAAACATTGCAAAAAATGCCAAGAATCTTTTAGGATGTGAGAATGTTGCAAAAATGTTTTTAAGTTTCTGATCAGCAAATGCAGCTAACAGTTCAGTAACTGATCATGAGTCTGACACTATACAGTGTAATGGAGGATTGCTAGTATCTTTGTGTAGTTTTGGAATACCAAAAATCGCAGGAACAATAGGATGTTCAGATCTATATCAGAACATCGAAGTATTAAAACTTCAAATGTTCTGATATCGAACACTATTCAGCGAGCGCTAAGAATAGCAAAGCTCTGCAGGACAGCGAATTCTTTCCTTGGGAAAGTATTCGGTTAGCCGTTTCTTTGGCTTCACTATTCTTAGTGCTGTGGTGGAAAGTTAAAGGTTGGGTTCAGGTAAGTGTGCAATTGTTTGTACGTTAGGGTTAGGGGCGGGTTAGGTGAGTTAGGGTTAGGGCACGGGTTAGGCGTGTGTGCGATAGTGACAGACTTTAGGGTTAGGGCACGGGTTAGGTGAGTGTGCAATAGTGACGGACCTTAGGGTTAGGGTTTGGGTTAAGGTAAATGGATAGATAGTAGTGTATGTTTAGTTTAGTGTAGCGTTACATGTAGGAACTTAAGTGTATGTGTGTTGTTGCTGTTTGTTTGATGTGCTTGTGTTGTGTGTATGTGTTTTGGAGCAGTGAATTTTTTCCATGGGAAAAAAATTTACTGTTCTGAATGTTCAATATTTTCATGTTTAGATGTTTTGGGGCCGATGAAATAGCGTTTGCTATTTTCATCTTTCGATAACGTGATATAAACGTGGATGTTCTACCAACAAAAATCTATAAAGACTGTAATCAATCATTTCCTGCATTAACAAGTCATACAAAATTGCCCTAATGCTAGCATAAGCCACATACATTTCATTCCTAGACACAGTCTCATAAAGAGTACTATTACTTAACACCATCATTTTGCACACAAAATCTATTTGCTCCATAATAACCAATCCTGCTTCTTTCCCTGGTTTCATTACTCAAAATGATTTGTTGTTACAAATATCAGATAACATGTTCATTCTACTGAACTTAAGTTGTAATGTCTACTGTTTATTTTTGGTTTAGACAAGCACAACTTCTTAAGTCCTGTTCACATAACTGTTTACAAAACTAGACTGTAGGATGTGGTGCAGGAATAAAGCAACTTTTCTTTGTTAAAAAATCTATACAAAGAAGAGAAAAACTAGTATTGTCAAACATCAAAGACAAAGTAAGTTTACAAGAGTATAGTTTAAGATTTATAAGGACCCTAGCAATGTCAGCCCTGCAAGAGGGCACAAAAGAAAAGCATTTTTAAAATAAGTTTAAATATATCTAAGAATAAGAAGGCTGTCACTAAAAATGTGAAAATTACCATCTGAAACATTGCTCACAGTACCTTCATCATCCAGATGTAAATCAACATTAATGTTGTCATAATCCTTATATGTAGATGTTAATGATTCCTATGATTAGTTGTGGTTACACACTGTCATCCCTGATGTATTGAGTTCCAAATAAAACTTATTGTTGCTCTGATGTTGCCCCTACATGGAATAATGATTCATTTTGTTGGAAAGCTAGTCAGATTGCCTGGGGGCTTTTGTGTTCTAAAAAAAAAATCCAATATACTAGACGTAAAAGTGTTGATTGTGTCATTATCTTGAAAATGGAGATTGACATCATGCTTAGTGGTAACATTATTACCTTTGTCATGTGGCAAGTTGGAAAGGCTGGGACAAAAGCGCTTAATTTTGTACAATAAAGTGGTTTTCAGATTTCCCTTTGGTTGTTCTTCATTTATACTTGCAAGTTGGAATATACCATATTGTTACCTTTAGGTTTTGGGACAGGCCAAGCCTTCCAAATATTCTGTCTTGTCCTTATCCAACTCTTTTTGCTTTTTGACTTTAATAATGTCAAGGGTTTCATTAATATTGGAGAAAGCAACATTATATTGTGCCACATGAGATTGAAATAATAAATATCAATGTATGCTCTTGTCAATAATCTGAATCTCTTACAATTTCTCCACAATGTTTTCACAGTTTTTAATTAAATTAGCCATTAAATCAAAACCAGTTCTATCAAAAACATTGTTCAGTTCTTTATACAAATGTGAGTCCCTGTTAATAGCGTTGGGAATCTTCCACAAGCGTAAACTTTTGGGAAAAGTAATGCATTCACATAAAAAAAAAATGCTTATTTGAAGCGACCTATATTTTTATAGTTTTTTCTCCCAAGTTGGAAATCTGATTAACTAAAGAACATCCAACACAGTTGGATACATCACCAAATTTGGAAGGTAGTATTGAGTCAGTTACTTAGAGATGTTACTTGTAAATTTTTCTTGTTGTTGTGTTCTGTACTTCCAATATTGACTAAAGCTGGATGATGAATAATAAATGAATGCATGATACATTCTGCTGATAACTCTTTACAGGAAGATGGGAGTTCTGATACCTGGGTAGATGAATCATTTCCCGACGAAACCTCATATTGTGAAAGTTGACAAACTGACAAAGTCAAATTGCTGGTTGTAAACATGCACAGGTAAAGACATCTTTATGGCCAACTATTAATAACCAACATAAAACAAACAAAAAAATAACTCCAAAGGGTGACTTTCAAATTAATACTCTTAAAAAAAAAAGCCTATTCAGTACAGAACGAAAACACTTCACTAGTTTGTCATTAAAATTTATGCATGCTTCCAGAGATATTAGTAGCATGTCTTTTTTGGAGTCATCTTTTAAAAGGTATGCTTTGGAGTTATATATATTTTTTTCTGTTCAGAATTAAATCCTAGTTAGAGCCAGTTTATCAGAACCAGCATTATTGATACTGCTTCAGTAAGAAAGAATCCAAACTTTCAGGGCATTATCTGAAAATTGCAGGTTTAAATAAAATTCTGGAGCAAACCTGCCTGTATGAAAGATCCTACCTCTTATTATGCAGTGATAGGTATAGACAGTTTATTGCCAGGGCCATGATATGCCACATGGTAGCACTAGCAGGTGGTGGCCAAATAGGTAGGGAGAAACAGTAGGTAATCAGTGACAAGCAAGAAACATGGGCATCAGAGGACATACTCATGGCTACAGGCTCTGTAGGATCAGACTGCAGAAGCTGTGAAAACCTTTCTACTTTGTTCCTGGAGGCATATGCAGCTGTGATCTTATTTATAGGAAAAGCTGCTTTGCAACATGTTTACTACCCAGGGACTCCTAGTATCATTTCCACCTCATAATTACTATTATCACTTAATCATCTGATTTAATAAATAATGAACCTCCTTCAATTATTAAAATGGAAATTTCAGTGTGATTAAAAATGTAGGAGATATAAAAAACTGTAGTGAACAATCTGGGAGTGAATGAGTAACTCTGAAAACAGTAACTCCAGGGACAACCCTTTAATATCATCCCCCACCCTACCTCTTGTTTTGTATGAGGTCTGCAGAGAACCAGCAAAAATCTAAAATCATTAGTTTTATTTCTATGCCGTCTTGTGCATGAGTTCTAATACTAACTAAGGCAAGTTAGCTTAATAGATGAAATTCTTGAGGAGGCCTATGGCTACTCGGTCATTATTTGTAATGAACACACTTCCAATAAATGCTATGTTAGGCTAACAGCACTTTAATTTGTTAGTGCACATTTTCTTGTGATTGTAGGTAGCTCAGATAGTCTTCATCTGACATCTCCCTGTATGAAATAAAACTTTGTACAGAGACATAGAAGTAGATGTACAGCTGTTCTCCAGATGTAAATAAATGATTTTCCGTTAATAAAAGTGATTGCATATATTCACTTTAGTTGTTGTCACCTTTCTTCTTTGTTTTATACTTTCATGTGATCTCCTTTTTGCTCTGAGAATTGGAGCAAATTTAAAGAAAAAAAAGAATAACATCACCAGTTCATAACTGGAACCTTTTCTGTGACACCACATATGTTTAAGTAATGATGCATTAGGTTTATAATGTTGCATATCTTGTTATTTTTTATGTATATAACCCTATAGTTTCAAAAGAAGAATATAATTTGCACTGTATTTTATTGCAAAGTGTTATTTGTTTGTGCATGCATCTTTGCTGACATGTTTTACATATTTACCTGTAGAGGAACAAGATGTTTTTCTAGTCCAAGCAGGGCTAGCCCCCTGGGGGCATTAGCTCTACATGATTGCCACTGTTGAAGTGACACCATGTGCAAAAATCTAAAAAGGGGTTGTGGATGGATGAATGGATATGTACAACAGTATCAGATATCAATGGCATGCCCCTGCATTTATATTGTCAATGAGCTTATGTATCCATAATTGTGTTTGAACAGTTCAGTATTCACGTGCAGTAATACCTTATTACTGATTATTTCTTTATTTCATCTACAGTTAGTATACCGTAAGTATAATTAATGCCAGACATTCTTCTACAAATGGGAAGTGTGGGCTGTTCTGCTTCAGACTGGCATAAGGAAGGTGAGAGTAACTTGTTGCCATTTGTCAGGGAGAATAGTAGGGTAAACATATGAATTAGAAGACTGACATTTTTGGTAAGAGGAAAAAGATAGAAGGTGGACTAAATGTTCTGAAAGTTTTTTTCTTTCAAATGACATTCTGAGAGCACAAGGCTTCCAGATGAAATTTCTGCAAGTTTAAGCTTACTGTCAATTCCTTTTACCCCTATGAAGCGTCTGCATTTGCAAGGTGTGAGATGTTATTTTCTTCCATGATACTGCCTTGACACGTCAGGTAAGCCTTTATTTGCCTACCAGGCTCTGGTCCTTTGGAGTCAACTATCTTCTGTGATTTGGGTATGTGATTCTAACATCCTCCTATAAAGGCTCCTGAAATGCCATCTTTTTAGGAGAGATTTTTGCACCCTGATAAGGACTAGCTATTTGTCTAACTCTTCTGTTATTTATTTATTTTTTTTTTTGCTACATTTTTGCTGCTGTATGTCATCCATGTTATGCAAAGTAGTGAAATTAAAGCAAAGTAGCCTTGTAAAGCTTCAGCACTTGGATGTGGACACTTTTTGTCCATACACCTGAATAGTCATTTAAGATTTTGCTATGTGTTCTGCAGTTCCTGTACCTCACTATCCCCTACGCTTAGCTCCCCCAGTCTAACTGATTATTTCCAGTTTCTGAATATTCAAATGTTTACCAGTGTATGTTTTTTATCCTTAACTTCTCAAAACATCTGCTGTTGCTGTATTTTCTTTGTTGTGGTTAATACCATCTATACTGTTCTTGCCTAGTCTAATCACTGTGCTGGTCATGTGGCAGTCCACTTTAAATGACTTTACTTTCCTCTGTTGCTCTCTTAATATGACATTTTTGGATAGCTTCTTTGCTTTGGTTTTACTACTGCAACGTAGTGTTGCTTTTTACCTGTGTATGCGGTGTCACCATTTAACCTAAGAAACATGCTTTTAGAAGGTAGAGATAAATTTCAGTGAACAGAGGAAACCCATGAATCCATGGAAAGAGGAAGCACATACTACCCAGAAATGTTAAGTGAAAGTCAGACTCAAATCCTGGACCTGTGAGATAGCGACTCGTGCTACCCTCACAACAGTGCAGACATTTAATATTGAATGCTTAGTCGAAGGTCACTAATGAACAATAAGGAAACAATCAAACATTTTGCTCAGCAGCTGTATGATTGTGAGAAAACAACAACATTTCAGGAAATTAAACAAAAAACAATCCCACCAAATGTAAGAGACCTGCATTCAGGCATGCACAGTGCTACTAAACCTCACTTCAGAAGACAGCAGAGGATACAATGTTTGGATGATGGGGTGCTTTTGGTAAGTGGCTTTGAAAAATTGCACACCAAAAAAAAAACTTTGCTGAAATGCATTTATCTTGTAATACACTGTGGTATTGCTACCTCAGTAATGATACAATACACACAGAAAAATAATTTACTGTAAATTATACTGACGTTGTGGTGGCAGTGTGTGTTTGTGTATGTGCACACGTACAAGTGTGTGTGTGTGTGTGTGTGTGTGTGTGTGTGTGTGTGTGTGCGTGTGTGTGTGTGTGTGTGTGTGTGTGTGTGTGTGTGTGTGTGTGTGTGTGTGTGTGTGTATTTAGGAGGATGTTGATCGCTAGTCACATTACAGTTGCATTATTTTTTAAGCTTCTGGGCTGTATAATATACTCTGTCTTTCTGCTATCACATTGCACTAACTGACCAGTGGAACAAAATATGATAATGAAATATCACAGCTGTGCCAATATATGAGCTATCTTTAATGTACTTTTTATGCTGCAGTGAGCTTGGTCACAGAATGTAAATTCAAAAGAGGTACTTGGGTCACTTCTGGGGCAGAACAACAGTACTTTAATTTTTCCTTTCAGCTGCAAGACCCAACTTCACCCATGACATACAAGCACTTTCTATATAGAGTTGTTTGGTTCTTCCTGTGTCTGTGTATGTTTCTTTCCAGGTGCTCTTGTATCCTACCACATTTTGAAAAAACAGTGGTGGATTATTGGCTGTAAGTTGCCCACTTAAATTGTATTTACATTTGCCTTGTGGCCCAGGTGGTTGTTGAAACGAGTCTGAGAAGAGCCACTTCACTAACAAATTATCAAATTAATTAAGAGCAAAAGTTATTGAGGTTATTACATTTGCTGTAAGTAGAATGGCGTTGCATTTATTGCACACATTCAGATATCCTCTACGGCATTATGACACTGATCGTCTAGCTCAGGTTCTGAGCCCATGTCTTCTCCTTACATGACCAATACTGGTCATGGATCATAACAGCAGAAGTAAATGATATGGAAATAATATCAAAAATGGAGATAAGAGTAGGAAGTCAGAAAACAATGTTTTAGCAGTGCAGCAGAGTGTTTCCCCATCAGCACACCTAGCCATTAAATAAATCATAGGTTTACAGGTAAGTACTAGGCAATAGGTCTGAAGTCCATTTCAAGCCTAGCTAAAAAACCCAATTCAAAATTTCCATCTAGCCTCAAGGAGGGCTAGACAGGGTAGACAGAGAGAGAGAGAGAGAATTTAAAACTACACTTCCAATTATCTAGGTTTACCTTGAAGGTAGGAAGAGGTCTACTGTGTTTGAAATGGTGTGGAAGTTTGTTCCAGGGATGAAGAATACATTGCAATATGAATCTATCACACCAGCAGTTTTTATTTATCTGCTGATGAAGGTTTAGTTCATTTAACTGAGTATTTGATGTACCATTAGCTCTGTGAAGGAATAGAGGACCAAATAGGGTTGGATCTTTCATGGCATGAAAGGCTATACAAAGATCACCGCAGGGGAGGCAGGGAAAGACTGAGTGCAGAGAAGGAGTTGCCAGTCTGTCCTGATAACTATCATTTTCGAGGCCACTGATTTTTTTAGTTATGAATCACTGAGGTCTCTCAAGTTGTGTGAAATGTTTAGATACATGCATATCAAAAGGTTTGCTATATTGAATAATGGATCTCATGATCTCATAAGATATGAGTAAAGGGAAATTAAGACTTCTTTGGATCGATTAGAGATGCCTTTGGAAACTAGGTAGATCAGATAAAAGGCTTTCTGAACTACCTTGGAGACATGATTGACAAATGATAAGGAACTAATGAACTGCAAACCTACTCAGCAACAAGAAATCTGAAGAGATACTGGCTCGCAACGATGGAAACACACAAGATTTTATTCAAATCAATTGATAAGCGCTTTCATCTGAAATATTACACATACTTCTTCAGATGAAGTTGTGTGTTTCCAGTGCTGAGAGCCAGTAAATGATAAGGAATTATCAACAAGAGTACCCAGATCCCTTACAACAGTGTCTGATTGGAGGGGTGCATCTCCTATAAAGTAAGTTAAATTGTTTTGTTTGCCAAAATGAACTATGCTAGTTTTTTTTACATTTAAGTTTAGACCATATAGATTCATAGGTGTATAAACTTAGTCGTGCAACCCAAATGTGATCCACAAATTTGATTTTTATAGGGGTGATTTACTAACTGCCTCTGTCCATTAGAGACAGAGGCATCAGACCAGGGGTAAATTTCCAATTGCCATCCATTGGTCCAAGTTTTGCTGAAATAAGGATAGGGAGGAAAGCTTCTTCACATGGGTGGGGAGCCTGCTCCAGAGAATGGGAATTCTCCGAGAAACATATCTGTCTCTCCAATATGTCCTATTTATGTTGCAAGGAAAATTTGGATCTTTTAACCTAGTACTTCTGATACTGTTTGTTTTGTGGATTTACAAAAGGTTCAGCAAAACAGGGTCCAGAAATACCTTGTATACTAAGCAAAGATCACCCCTCAGAAGTCTTTAAGATGCCAAGTAAAGAGACAGGGTTTTGAGACAATCAGCATAGGCCATTGTGTTTACTTTCTCTATTCTATTTGTAAGGAATCTTCATGGACATTTCATTTGCTGTATATGTCTAGTCAGATACCTGATGAAGGGAGCATTATAATCTATGATGGATCTGATGAGGCTGAATACATGATGACTTCTCTGAACTTAGATGACATGCCCTTGCTTATAAGGAGAACAACATAGAAGGATTTTCTTACTACCTTGGATACATGTTGGTCAAAGGCTAAGTTACTATGTACATGAGTTCCCATATTCCTGACTAATGAATCAACTTTTAGGGGTATTTTTTGATGAAATAGTTACCTGGGGTGGCTGACTTCCCAAAATGTTATATAATGCATTTCTTGGTAATGACATTTAGGCCATTGGGTTTGGCCCCAAGCATTTGTGTTAGACCTTCCCAAAGGATGTTCCCATCTTGGGGGGGTGGTTGATTCAATGACTGCCCCCAGTTTGCAGTCATATGAGAACTTGGTTAATCAGAGGCCATTGATACTGGCTTTGACATCCGAGAAGCAGACGACAAAGAGAAGTAGGCCTAGCACAGAGCCCTGGGGACCTCCACTGGTGACTGGCCTCTTTGTGGAGGTGGCCTCACTGATTCTAAACTATTATTCTGTGAGCCAGCTAGCTATCCACTGTGTTATAAAGCGGTTTATACCTAGTTCTATAAATTTGTTGACGATGCCCGAGTGGGGTAATGCATCAGAATCTTTAACCAGCTCTAGGTAGGCAGTATACAAAATTTTTCCATTCCTCAATAGTGACCTTTTCAAAGACGTCCACCAGATTCAGTAAGCATGACCTTCCTTTGACAAAGCCAAACCGGGATGGATCCAGTGTCTGGAGGTCTCCTATGTCCTTGTTGATAATTTTCATGACAATTCTTTCTATGGTTTTGTGAATAAGACTAGTCAGACTAATAGGTCTGTAGTTTCCAGGATCTGTTGAAGCTCCTCCCTTATAATGGGGGATAACCCTCACAGTCCTCCATTCATACGGCATTAAGGCTGTTTTAAGACTACAGTTAAATAATGACTACAGGAGTCTTAACGAGTTGTATTTTAGACTGTTCGGGAGGCATTGTGGGATGTTATCAGGGCTCATCGAGGCCGTGCTCTTGGCTTTAGTGAGGGCAGTCAGTACATGCTTGCTAGTTATAGACTGAGAGGTTATGTTTGAGGGTATGTTTTTGGGGCTGGATGGGGATGAGAGAAGGTCAAAGTTGGATCTGAATTTGTCTGCTAACAGGTAAGCCACATAACCAAGCTCAGTGAATGTGGCACCATTAACCATCAGTTCAGCACATTGCTGGGTGCTGCCCTTGAGGTTTCTGACATAGCTGAAGAAAGTCTTATGGTTATCTTTCATCTGGGAGGCTATCATAACCTCACAGTTGGCTTTGCTCGACCTAATTAGTGTCTTCGTTGCCTATTTAGTTTGATGAGAGTTTTTATCTTTATGGGAATTACCCTTATTGATTTTTGCCATTTTTTTTTTCTTTTTGTTGTGTTTTAATTTGAGATGCCACCAGGGCAGTTCATTTCTGGGGCTAGTCTTGGGATTACTTCTGGTAGGTACAGCAGCCTCTATGCAGCCATTGACATGGCTGTACAGAGTTACTGAGAGCAATTCAGCATAGGCTGCTGTGGTCTAGGGGTTTGGAGGAGCACTGGATTTTAACAAGCCATCACTTAATAAAAGTTAATCTACCTTGGAATAGATCCTAACTGTTACTGGTTTTAGTGGGATTACAGAGTTGAGTTTTATTTTGAAGGAGGCTTTATGGTCGGACCTAACAAGGAAGGATGAGATACTGGGGGGGGGGGGGTGCAGAGTTGGCAGAGTCTCTAGTTGGTGTATTCATTATTGGGTCAAGGGTGTTTGTATTTGCAAAGTCCATTAATCTCTGTGCCTGTAGATGTGAGGTCATCTAGGGTTCCCAGTCTCTAGAGGGGTAATTAAAATGTCTCTTGAGTAGGGTGTTAGGCTGGATGGTAAGTGTTTCCACTAGGTCCAAGTATGCATTGTAAGCCTCTTGTGACATGGAGGATGATCTATAGCTGGCTAATATATGATATGGGATTTTGTCTATGTACATAGAGGAACTGCAGCACATCATTCTGTTTGACCACCCTAGTGGTATGCTTGTTATTGATGTATATTGAGGCAACTCCACCATTATCCCTTGTCTGTGCATCTACTGGTCTAAAATTATGGAAGACACAGAAACCTTGCACTGCTGGGGTATTCTGCACTGCTTTAAACCACGTCTCAGCAATTTTACAGATGTCTACATTTTAATTTGAGTAGGGCTTGGAGGGAGCAATGTTTTTTTTATCTAGGCTCCTGGCATTGAGTGATAATACACTGAGGTTCATTTGAGTTGCTTTTGCTATGTCAGTAGGTTTGTCAGCCTGACATTGCCTAAAATAAGCAGTATGGGGTGGATAAAGTTTTACCAGTATTTTAAAATCTGGAGGGGGAAAAGTACAGACCATTCTTGACAAAGCAATGTGGTCTATTAATCATGTCCTCTCAAGCTGACAAATATTGGATCCCCTTAGAAAAGAAAGCCAGTTGTTGAAGCCAATCACTTTTTGTTCATACTGTGGTATCGTCCGTAGTGATAATAATATGCTGCTCAATGCTAGACTCATACCAGCCTGAGATACATAGTCTGAAAGCTCCACAATGTCCCTCTTCATATAGTCCAGGGAAGTACATCTCAGGTCATTCATACCTACATGGACTATGATGGAATCATACTGGTACCTGGGGAGTAATGACTTCAGTGTGTGCATGATTTGCAAATCCTGGCTTTAGATAAGTAACTAACAGTTTTCTTCTCCTTGTTTATCCTGGTTAGAGGGGCATCATATATCTTAAAATGAAGTCCCTTATGATGAGAATCCTGGGAAGTCTGTTTGCTTGCATTAAGGGCTTAATGTTTGGGGCTTCACAGCAAGTGACAGTATGTGTGGTATAAAGTGGTGTTTTTCCTAAGTGCATTTAGGCTTGCTGAGGCATTAGCTTTGGCAATGGATGGTCTAGGCCATCTTTATTGTTTAGTAAGATTGCTTTTAAATGCCTCAGCATATGTTAGTTTATTTGTATTTTGTATGCTGTGTGAGGTGGGTGTTGTGTGTGTGGTTTTGACAACCTGAAATGTGTGCTCATATGTGACAGTTTAGCCTCTACTGTCATTGTGTAAGTACACGACTCGCATAATGTGTCTGATTTTTTTAAGGATTAAATGGTTGATGCTAAACTACCTGCTTTAAGTTTGTCAGCACGCAAGGTATTTGCTCTATATTGCTGCTTTACAGGGTACACTTTTATGGACTGCTCCACCAGAAAAAAATGCATTCTAAGTGTTTGCAAATGTACAGTGCTAACCCATGCAAATGCACAAAATTTATAACACTACAGAAAATAAAGAAAACTAACTGATAAGCCCACTGGCCAATAAAATGACTAGACTATGAGTCCTTTTGTGTATATCCCACTTCAGACAGACCAGGCAAACACCTCCTGCCACAAGATGAATAAACCCAGTCCTCATGAATACAGTAGAAAAGACACACAAGTGCAATGCCACCACAGACCACTTAAACAACTAGCTGGAAAACTCTTGCTGAAGGTGTTTCCAAGACAGTCTTACATAGTAACAGTGAGAAGAAGTGCAATGTCTTTTATAAAAAATACAGTAAAATGCAGACATAAATGCAGGAAACAGTAGTGATCACTCAAAATAACTTAAGCAAGTGTGATTTTAGCAATCAAAGATACTTTGAGTGGATGGCACTACATACAAGTAAAATACTTCTGGAATACAGACTAGGGCTCTAAGCTTTGCTGAGCTCTAGGAGAATGTGCAGTTTACTGAAGAGCAATATTGGTTTGCTGGGTGGGTACTCAGTATTATTGATCCATGGAAAACAATGGATGGGGAGAGTTCATAATAGCTTATACAACAGACAATAGCAATAAAGGAGGGGAGGGATTTTGGAAATCAGATTACCATAAGAGGTGAAGACCAGAGACACACCTTATAAAACCACCACAGCAAAAGGGTGGCAGGGCTGGGAAAAATTTTCAAGCAGCATAACTAGAGCGGTATCCAATCAAATAAAGCCAATATGCAGCTCTTTCAGAAACTTTTAACTTAAGTTTTTAGTGAACGATGGGGCAGACATAGAATGCAACTTTAA
Source organism: Protopterus annectens (assembly GCF_019279795.1). Classification (NCBI taxonomy): domain Eukaryota; kingdom Metazoa; phylum Chordata; order Ceratodontiformes; family Protopteridae; genus Protopterus; species Protopterus annectens. The sequence goes on along the minus strand of NC_056746.1, from coordinate 639,390,914 downwards.
TTAGGTAAAAGATAAAAACACTGAAGCACAGATTGGAGCAGAGAGAAAGCACTGAAGCACAAATTGGAACAGAGACAATTCTCTTATAATTGAACTTGTGCTACAGTTTAAGGCAGAGACAATTCTCTTACTATTGAAGTTTTACTAGAGTTTAAGGCAGCATACTGCATACATTTACCAGTAACATTGTTTATAGAATACAATACAATAATAAACGACTAAGGCTCAAAATCAGGCAGTACTACACAATCCTGTATCAACTGTGAATTAAACCACAAAACTATAGCCTAGCAAGGTTTAAAATGCACAAGGATAGCTTTTACAAGTACTTCTACTTGCGGAAATAAAAGTGCAGTATACTGTAGAGACACAATCTTACCACAAGTGCAAATCTGCAAATTAAAATATGAGACTAAGGTCGCAGAACAAACTAAAAATGCAAACAGATAACATTTTTGGCTAAAACATGGAAACAAGCAGAAAAGTACAGACGATTTCACCACACAGGCCCACTATATGTGCAACTTAAATATTTAAGCAGAACTGAAATAATTATATTTTCTTTTTTGATGAAAAGCTAGTTACTTACAGTGCCTCACCTCTCCAAGTATTGGATAAAAGGCAATTGTCCTTGCACCAATTGTTAACATAGTCTAATCCATGTCAGAGCAAATGTCAGTCAGTTGAAGACTGAATAACAATACCTAGTTTACAATTATCAGGAAAGTTATTTAACCACAGGCTAGAAGTGCTGGCCTGAAGGTCTGAGACATAAATGTGAAATAGGAGAGGGCCCAAAACAGTTATTAATTAAGCAAATGGAAATACCTGAGAAATAGGAAGATCTTATTTCAAAAATACTTCTGAAGTGGGTCCACTACAAGCAGTCTTGTGCTATTAGGTCACAGATGATATGCTTGCAGCCACTTGTTCAACAAAGCAAGTTTTCAAACTTCCAAAGCTTGAGCTTAGTAAACTACATAGACCTCCCAAAACTGTAATCCTAAAACTACACATTTTCTCCAGCCTCATCCAAAAACGTCTCTCCCCAACCCTAAAATCCTCTCGCATTCCATAAACCTAAGCTTCACACTCATTCCTTAAACCAATACCGCAATTGCTCAGTAACTATAAACTTCCCAGTTGCTGCCTAATCCTAAATTCCCAGGTCTCTCCCTAAGCCAAAATTCTCATATCACTTCCTAATCCTAAACTCCACAATCACTCAATAACCTTAAACTCACAGGTCACTCACTAAACCTAAATTCCCTGACCACTTCCTAAGCTTAAAACACTTATTCACTATCTAAAACTTAATTGTGAACTATACTCACTAATCTTAACCCTTATTCACTGCAGTACCCCGCTAAACTTAAGTGTTAAAATTCCACTCTCACCCAGTCTTTCCTTATGGTTGTCAAACTTACTTTACTCAAACTCGACAACATGTCCAGACAGTGGTTCCATTATCACCACCTGGCTACTGCTTCATGCCTGAACACATAGCTGAATTCAAGCTTGAGTGGTAATCCACACAAGACATATGATATTCAAGTTTCCAGGTACAAAACTGTGGTCTGTGAGCAGCTGGACTCAAGCACTTGAAGAAGAGCTGAAGTAGATAAATTTGATGTGATTTCCTTCATTTGATCAGTAACAGATGCATTCAAAATAAATAAATAAATAAATAAATAAATAAATAAATCAAAACCCTCAGTGCTCATGTTAAGTGGGTCAAGACTAACTTTCCTCCCAAAATCTTTCTGGGTTCTGGGTCACATGTATCTTGGGTAAGTGACACATTCACAGCCCAAATTTCTTTCTTTCTTTCTTTCTTTGTTACTTTTCACATTTTTTTCATACTTTTTACAGGAAATTTCTACCATCTGATACTGAAAAAATGGTACAGGCAGATGCTTCTCCAGTATGTGAAATGTCAGTGTGCTCAGTGGATATCAAAGCATGAACATTACTGACTTTGCAGTTTTGTATATTACTTTTGGAAAGACCCCCAACTCCCATCTCCCATCTCCCATCTATGTCAGTCATATAGCAATAACAGTTGCTGCTAGCCAAAAATGAAAACTTTCCTTCTCACCAGATAGTGTGGAATCAGGAAATGCAGAGAGAGCAGTGATTTTCATAAGGCGTTGCTTAGAGGGTCTCCATCCTAAGGAGATATGGTGCTAGGTGAAGGATCAGTTTTTATGTTAAAACCTCTCAGTCTTAAATCTTTTGCAAAGCTTTTTCCTATAGTGGTCCTTGCCCTCTTTTGGACAACTTCACTTCAAATAAGAGGCTAACTTTATCTTAATTTGTGTTAGTCTAGTGAGTGAACTAAGTCATAGCAGATATATTGAAGAAGATTTTTAATGGTTGGGACTCCACCTCACATTAAAACTACCAATAGCTCCTACAGTTCACATAAGAAGATATTACTCCTTTCAAAGTAACTCAAGTCACAGTTCTCCTCAAAAGGATGGGAATCTGAGTTCAGCCCTTAGGGTGAGGAATTCGTCCCTAGTGATCATTTCATGTTCATCAGTCCAGGCTAAGAATACCCTGCAGAGACTACCTCCAGCTGGACATGCCTGCATCATCTGTTTGTACTTCTGCCCATGATACTAATTAAGAATCTGCTCTCCATGTGATGGAAGTTACTCTTTGCTGAGCAGTTTAGTTGTATTAGGCATATGGCCTATTTTCAGGGGAGATGCTAGCTGGTATTTACAGATGTTAGGAAAAAACTGACTACAACAATAAGAACATTTTTTACACTACTGTAGCTGGTGACTGCAAAGGGCTGATTTCTGCAGATGGGGGAGTGTCTGCCCAGCTGATGGAGATGGAAAAGAAAATGATGGCCTGAGTTTATAGTTTAGATGGAGATTATGTTTGATGATGCTGGTGTGCCAATGGAACAACTGTGGTCTTTGGATGATGTTTCCCAATCTCAAGCTATGGAGTTTTTTTTTTTTTTTGATATTTTATAAACAAGTTTATTCAAACCATATGAAACAAGCTTACACAATATACAGACATCCAAGACATAGGCATCATCAACTAATATGTCTTGTATGCCAGCAAACAAAAAAAAAGTCACAATTTATAAAACTGGTAGCATAAAGCTGGAAATTCCAGCACTCTGTACAAAAGGAACATAACCATAATCTAGCTATATACAAGATTATATACATAGAGTGAGGTCCAGTCTTTAAAAAAATGTAGGTAGACATGACAGGGATGATCTGACATATGTATAAGTGAAGCAGAAGATACTATGGGATATGACGTGTCTGCTAATAGCCGATTATCAGGAGGTTCAGAATAGGAGAATACTGCTCGGTTGTGGCCTTATCAAGTCTTAATATCCCTGCTAGAGTGATAGCCTCATGTTAAACTAACTGATGAATTAAAATTAATAACAAGGATTGAAATTAAAATCCCACCAAATAGTTTTCACAGCTTCTCTCTTTCTCTGGGCTTGACCCACATTTATTTCCCCAAAATTTAAATTGCTAATAGGAACTGCAGCTACCTTAAGGCACCTCTGAATAACCCAGACTCCATGTTTACCCACTGATAAATGTTCAGGTTTTTTCCATTCGTGTTTGATACATGGTGTATTATAAATTTATTATTTTATTTTACATTTGCTTACTCCCAGGGGAAACACATGTAAAATAAAATAAATAAATAAGTAAATGTTCAGGGTATTTCCATTCAGGTTTGATATACGGTCTAACAACTGCTGACAAGTGTATTATTCAAAGGTTTTACAGAACAGATAAGGATCCCATGCTAGAGTCACCGCTCCTCCAAACACTAAGTTGACTAAGGAAAACATCCAAGCCTAGGACACCTTTTATCCAATTCTGCAGTGACTGCAAAAGTGGAGAGGTCCAGGCACAATCCCACATTTTATAAGATAGACTAGGAATATGTGCGTTACATATCAGAATTTCTGAAGCCGGATTTGCTTCAGCAACTCCCCCACCTTGAAGGATCCAATAACCCGATAAATTAAATATGTCATCTTTTCAAAAACATTGGACATATATATTTTTTAGCACTGACTTCCATTAAAAATAAGCTTGGGAGTTTAAGGTTATATTGGATGCCATGGGTATTGAGGTGGGCAGGGACCTAGGAAAATGTAATCTATCTGAGAGGTGAAATCAGCAGCTGATAGAAATGCAAGGCCTTAGACTTGTTAATAGGCAAGACAGCAGTTTATTCAAAGGGAAATGGGGTTTGTCTACATGGACTGAAAGGGGGTGACCTATGTATCGCATACCTCAGTTGTAAAAACTGCCAAAAAAGCATTATGAGGCAAGTTCCAAGAGTCACAAAGGTTTTTGAAGCTGTGGAGAACACACTTCACAGCTACTATAGTAGGAAGGGCATGCAACCATATTATACCCAGTGCACTCCATGCTACATTAGCAGCAGGCTTTTCTCCTAGAGTAATATGGGAGTTACCCCAAAAAGAAATAGATGAACCCCATATGGCAGGCCAGCAATTATTGTTTTAAGTGCAATATGACTATAATACAGAGTATGCCACCTTTTCAGATGTATTGGCAGGGTTTTAAGGAACCAGCCTAGGCCCCACATGGATATTGATCTCAAAATTTTACCCTAAATAGCATCCCATATCAGGGGAGCAGTGTGATGAATTGAGAATAAACGAGACAGCTGAAAGGCCCTTGCATAGTCTCCTCAGTTGGGAATGACTAATCCAGGAAAATTGGGAAGAGTTGCCTCTAATTGCCTTGCTGTTCTTGCATGTTTACCATCCCAGATAAGGGATTCTATTAATTTCTTAATGTTAGTGAGCCAAGGATGGCCAGGCTATGTAGGGATGTACTTAAGTATGCAAAACCATAAGGAAAAACTAACATTTTAATGGCAGCTATAAGTTTCAACAAAGAAGGATATAGCTTCCTCCATTAATAAACCCAAATGAAGGCCTTATCCAATACATTCTGCAAACTTACTTTTAAAATTCTGTGAATATCAGGGAACAGAAGAAGCCCACAGAATTTACTATTTTTTTCTTGTTCATTAATAGGGCAAGGGGTAATTCCTAGAGAAAAGAAGATCCTTAGCAAATGTGTTAACTCGAAAAGGTTCATTTTTTGACTGATTATCCCATAACATAGACACCCTGCAAAATTCTTCTAACAAGAAATGGAATTAAGAAATATCTTGCTTTGGATAACTAGTAAGAATGAGGCACTCATCTACAGACATTAAGAGCCTTGGCATAAGCATCAAAGATGCCCCAACCAGATAGGGGAAGACCCTTATTAAACAGTCTATTAAAAGGCTTGATTGTTAAAAGTAAAACAAGAGAGACAGAACAACCTTGAAGGGTACCTCTGTGTAATAAAAAAGGTTGAGAGGCCATATTGTTTTTTAATACAGAAGCAAAAAGGACAATCATACTGAGCTTTTACCATATCCATGAATTCTCCCAGAAAGCACATAACTTCTATACCGTCCATAAATAAATGGAGTCAAAGGCTTTCTCAAAATACATGCTCCAGCTTGCTCAACAACATTTCTGAGACACTGGAAGTACAGCAGCAGAGTATGGAAATGGTCTGCACTCCCGCTGAGACCCTGAAAGTACAGCAGCAGAGTACGGAAATGGTCTGCACTCCCGCTGAGACCCTGAAAGTACAGCAGCAGAGTATGGAAATGGTCTGCACTCCTGGTGAGACCCTGAAAGTACAGCAGCAGAGTACAGTAATGGTCTGCACTCCCGCTGAGACCCTGAAAGTACAGGAGCAGAGTATGGACATGGCCTGCACTCCTCCTGAGACCTAGAAAATACAGCAGCAGAGTATGGAAATGGTCTGCACTCCTCCTGAGACCTAGAAAATACAGCAGCAGAGTATGGAAATGGTCTGCACTCCTCCTGAGACCTAGAAAATACAGCAGCAGAGTATGGAAATGGTCTGCACTCCTCCTGAGACCTAGAAAATACAGCAGCAGAGTACAGAAATGGTCTGCACTCCCGCTGAGACCCTGAAAGTACAGCAGCAGAGTATGGAAATGGTCTGCACTCCTCCAGAGACCTAGAAAATACAGCAGCAGAGTATGGAAATGGTCTGCACTCCCGCTGAGACCCTGAAAGTACAGCAGCAGAGTATGGAAATGGTCTGCACTCCTCCTGAGACCTAGAAAATACAGCAGCAGAGTACGGAAATGGTCTGCACTCCCGCTGAGACCCTGAAAGTACAGCAGCAGAGTATGGACATGGCCTGCACTCCTCCTGAGACCTAGAAAATACAACAGCAGAGTATGGAAATGGTCTGCACTCCTCCTGAGACCTAGAAAATACAGCAGCAGAGTATGGAAATGGTCTGCACTCCTCCTGAGACCTAGAAAATACAGCAGCAGAGTATGGAAATGGTCTGCACTCCTCCTGAGACCCAGAAAATACAGCAGCAGAGTACGGAAATGGTCTGCACTCCCACTGAGACCTAGAAAATACAGCAGCAGAGTATGGAAATGGTCTGCACCCCCACTGAAACCTAAAAAGTACCACTGTGACCCTGAACGTACAGCAGCAGAGTACAGTAATGGTCTGCACTCCTGCTGAGACCTAGAAAGTACAGCAGCAGAGCACAGAAATGGTCTGTACTTCTGCTGAGTCACTGAATGTACACCAGCAGAGTGCAGAAATGGTCTGCAGTCCTACTGAGACCTACAGAGTATAGCAGCAGAGTACAGAAATGGTATGCACTCCCACCGAGACCTAGAAAGGACAGCAACAGAGTACAGAAATGGTCTGCACTCTCTCTTCCCTTGAGAAGGCCTGTCTATGTATTAATTATCAAGGAAGGTAATATCTTTTCCAGCTTTTTAGCTACTATCCTAGTAGAAGTCTTAACATCAACATTAATGAGGGATATGGGCTTAGAATTTTCAGGTTTGAGGGAGTCTTTATTAGGTTTAGGGAGAACAGTAACTAAAGAAGTCTGGGAAGAATAATTAATACTCTTGCATGCTAATGTTAGGCAAACATATTCACCAATCCTGGCAAAAGCCCCTGATGCAAGGTAACATAAAGCTCTACACTCAACACATCAGCCTCAGGGGCCTTAACTAGTTTCATAGACTTATGGGATCTGTTGACTTCCTTCTTGGTAACAGGTGCTTTTAGCTCTAAATGTTGAGAAGCTTACTACTAAACAATTTTTGGAAGAAGGATTTGAAAGAATTATTAATTCCCTTTATAGCACAAATTAAATGGTGAGAATCTGGTGCTCTCATGCCTGGAACAACACTCCTTATTTTCTGAAGCTTAATACTAAAAGACAGCAGATTACCTGGTCTGTTGCCTTCCACCCTTGCTTGGGTGGCTGCCCATTCCACAGATAACTGTGCCTTAGCTTTGAGAGCCACAACTAGTTTTTGTGGATAATTTTGTATTCTCTGATCAAAGCACATTGTGGAAAATGAAAATTTACATTTCTCCCAAGCTGTTTCATTTTGGCCCTCCAAGTCTGCAATAGTATCCCTAAAAGCCTCTAGCAGCTGATACTTGGCCAAAAAACAAATGCTATGTAATTCCAGTTTAAAGGATTCCAACTAGACCTCAACTGGCCTACTTGTGGGAGGAGTATGGGATAAACAGCACTCAATCTGCTCCTGGATCTGAGATCTAATATAGCTATCCTGCAGAGTTAAGGGGCCCATTCTCCAAATGCGCCCATGGGAGGGTAAATGCTAAGGTATATGGACTAGGGAAATTGCTTCATGATCTGCATTAGGGGCCAGTGTAATATTGGTCTCTTGATTCCATGATGAAAAGGTTTGAATATACTAAAAAATAATCTAAATGGCTGCCTGCTGCCCTCTGAGAGGTCTGATAGGTGAATTAATTGATTCCTGGTTTTATTGCTAGCAATATATCTAACAAGCCTAGCCTATTTTTAGCTTTATGTATGTCCTGTCCTAGACAGAATTAATAAATGCATTAAAATCCCCAGCCAGAAGACCCCAACCTAGGTTGCCTCCTGAGTTTTCAATCACAGCAAACATCTCCAAGAAGAAGGCATGATCATTGCTATTTGGGTCATAAATTGAATCTATTGTCCATAGCTCAACAGGAGCTGTAAACAGACCTAACATCCACTTGCCATGTTTGTCTGAAAATGTTTACTGGAGTTTCCAGCCCAAAGAGGTTTTGTTCCCTATAAATACTCCTGACTTTGCTTTCTAGTAATGATTAAATAACAGATCTCAGTTCCATACTGAATGCAACACCCTTTGGTGTCTCTTAGCTACTTTATGCTCTTGTGTTAGAAATATGTCACATTTCCTCTTCCATAACCAATGCTGAATCACCCTGGATTTCCAAGGAGATGACAGACATCTCTCATTCAAAAATATAATATTAACAATTATTTCAAACAGAAAAGGCAGAATCAACAGTAATATAAAACAACAGCACTATCCCTAAGTAAATTACAGATGGCTTTATCTCTTCCTAAACACGAACAGGAAAAAGAATCCCTGTGAGAAGAGATTATCAAAAGAAAATAGTCTAGATTCTCAAACAATACTTACCACAATAACAAATACTACCACATATGGTAGTTCTCTAGGTAAATAACAGCTAAACTAATAGATAGTTAGTAAAAAAATAAATAAATAAAACAATTACCAGTATAAGTGCTATGATACCATGCAGAGGCTACATAACTCCTTTTTGCTTATGCAGGGCCTTTTTAGAGTTGGGAGGCACCTTGAAAGACAACATCTTTTCTAAACAAATCTTTAACCACACAAGGCCCAGATGCAGCTTTAGATACAAATTTAGTGGTTATGGAACCAGTATCATCCAAAGGTGTGGGTTCACATTTTAAGGAATCCAGAGTTTGTGAAAAGTTTGAATGGCAGAAGTATGCCTTGTGGTGTCCTCCCCAAACAACTACTTAGCTGCCAGCTTTCTATTATCTGCTTGGTTGTCTTCATCTCCATTTTTATGAAGAGAGCCTTGGCTTTTTGGGGGAGCTGAAATATCACCACTTGATGTCTGAGGAAGTACATCAAATTAACCCATCTCCATCTGGACCTTGGATCTCTCTGAAGAGGAAAAATCTGCCATTTGCAGCACTGTAACATCAATATCCTACTGAGAAGATATGTTTTGTCTGTCTGCTTTCAGAAGGTGATCCTGCAGGAAACAGAGCACAGAGTCTGCTTGCATAAAACGCCTGAACTGACTATCTCACTTTATTTGAAGTATAGCTGAATACTATAGAGTTGAGGGGATACCATTTTTATAGCACAGCTGCCTTATGATCATCTGGCTGTTTTGTGTCACTGCGGAAAAATCTTGAAACAGAATAACATTTTGGCCACACAAAAGAAACTTTTTTCCCTCCTTGGTCACATTCAAAACCAACCATTTATCCTCATCATCACTAAGGAATTTGAAAATACTCTGTATTGGTGGGCCTTCATGTTTGGAAGGAGCGCATAAAGTACTGTGCACTCTATCTGTTGTGAGAGGAGTAGCAGCAGAAAGATCGAGCACTTCTGATGTGTTTTTTAAAAATGAGCTAGATTACCTTTTTCTGTACCCTCCTTTGGGCTCACCAACCTTAGATTGTTATGGCACCCATGGTCCATCTGATGGAGCCAGCCTGTATTTAAGTACTTGCAGCTCCTGATTATCCTTCATGATGGCTGTGGAGTCCTCTTCATGTCCTACTAGATGATCACTCTTGGAAACTACTTTGTGCTTACATAACCCAATAGCAGGATCTCTGGAAGCCTCCATTGTATCCATTTCCATGGTCTAGTCGACCATTTCCATTGTGCAAGAAAAAAAGCCACATAAGATATTAGCAAACACTAATCAGGACTTGTGGAAGTGATTAAACTCATAATGCATACACTAGAGTTTAGTGGAAAACCTATTTATGACATAGTGTCCTAGATCTACCCCTGTGGTAGATGAGTTATAATGCTCTGCTTTAATGGTAATGGACAGGGTTGCTGTAGAAACTGTGGAAATAGGAGATACTATATTTTATAATTAATTTAAACTAAACATTTGAAACAGAAATAAACTATATTTTCAGGACAGGATGTTGCAGTTGCAACTGAGGGAAGAAAATTTGTGTGGTTAGTGGAAAAGCATTAGGAGTGATATCAAACAAAACTTTTGCAGAAGTTGTTGCAGAATATAGAATGGACAAAAAATTAGAACAAAGATTTCTGTTGTACTTCAGATTTCTAGGATGGGGTGACTTCAACCCCAGACAAGCACTTCCTGTGGAATGATGTACAGTATTCATTTTCCTTCCAAGTCTACTTACAATTTTTACTTTAGACACTGAAGGTGTTTTTGAAAATGATCTGTGAACATTTTGTAACAAGACACACTGTATTACTGTGAGAATTTTCTAATTTGCATAATGTATACTAATTGGAAAAAAATCTTCAATTACTGTTGAAAAATATTTGTTCTTGATTACAAAGTTTATTCAGTAGGTATTAATTAAATATTGCAGTATTATATCTGAATTTTAAAAAGTATGTAACTTAGTTATGTTGATGGGGAATGGGCATCTGTATTTTTTTTTGTTACACAACACTTAAGGAAACTTGGTACACATTGATAATCAGATATCAAAACAAGGGAAAAGGCCCTGATTAGGTTTGCTGGCTAAACTGGGAAATGTTTTTTGTGTGATGAGGTAGTCCTTAGAATTTGTAATGCAATAGAACTGTAAGTGAGAATCTTGGAAGGTAAGGTGATACTAAACAAAAGTGTATTAAGGAATGTTTGCACTGAGGAGACTCATTGTTAAATGGCCTTCAGCAGACATTGACTGCAGGTAGGGAAAATATATCATAGTAGAAAGAATAAAGAAAAAGAAAGTGAATTATTACAAATGTCCAGTAAATATAATAACAGTATAATAATTTCATATTAATAAGTATAAAAAGTCTTGATAAGAGATTGTAGGTGTCATACACAGACCTACGATTAACAAGGGAAGCAAAATTTGTAAGAGAATAGGAATGTTGTTCTTAATAGATTAAAATATTCTAGCAATACTGTGTTGCAGTGTTTTGCTGCCTTCTGATATAAATGTTTATCTTGACTGCCTCACAGTCACCATGACACTGGCTATCTTTTTCACCTTCAGTTGTGGTTTGTTATGGCTAAAACAAATTGTATTATGTTTTCTTGGTTGCATAGGCACATTTTTGTCACCCATCACAACAATAACTATGTTTTATAGACTGGGCACACTTTGCAGTTTTATTAGCTAAGTTTTAAATGGTATCAGTAAATTTAAATGTTGTCTGAGTAGTTATACTGCTTTACTGGCATGTTTTCAATACTTTTTTAGTTCTGTAACTAAGTGCTAAGTAGTATCAGACTTTTTTTAAGTTTAATTTGTGCTGTGATACTACAATCATAATGCTACAAATTGTAAGTGGACTTTGTGATCTCATTCACAATGCTTTCAGACCTGAGTGTGCCAGCAGGCCAAAAAGCACGTTTAAATTGCAATCTGCTTGCTTGCCTGTCAAACATTTGTTAACTTATTGGATTACAACTGCCTATAATTGTGTATGCTGTAACAAGTTTTACCATTTTACTTTCTAATCTCTCTGTTTCCCTATTTCTGTTTTTTTTCTATTACAAGCACAATTTCCCTTGACTTAATTGGAACTCTTTCACTCACTGTCAGAACGTTTTTATTCTAGTAGTTATTAACTGAGAGTGACTTTGAGATGCTATAGGAATGACATCAATACCATTGGCATTCAAAATACATACTTTAGATCTCATAGTAGTTATATGTTCTGTCTTATCTTCCTGCTTGCCTCAAATTATCGTGATACTATTTTATATTTCAGAATTCTGCCAGAGTTTAAGGCAATAAGGCCTGTAGGACAGTTGATTTCTTAAAACATCTACGACTTTTCCTGATAACATTCTTTAATTTTTGTATTCTGTTAGCAGGAATATTAGTTGCAACAGTCTGCGCATGAAATAACATACCTCTCCCACTGATACCCCAAGTCAGCAATTATTTTGAAGTGAAAACACAGAGGCTGCAGAGGTTGGCTGAACTTCATTGTCCTGGTGAAAGTGATGGTTTAATGTATGCTTCTAAAATTATTTGACTGCAATGCTTTTATGCCATTTTAGCTACCTTTTAACAAGGAGGACAAGGTAAAGCCTTACTGAGCTGTGCAGTGCTGATCTTGTACCTACCCGTTACCATTACATAGGGAAAAATAAAATAAATAACCTGGGTAGACAAATCCATGATTAGTAGGAATCCCCAGTAGAATGCCCCTGTTCTTATTTATTAACCCTGATTTACAACTATTTTAAACAAACTTAATCTACCTGACTACCAAATTACTGATAGGTTTTTACACTTAGTCCTTTCACTTTTGGCTGTACACGCTCCATTTACCTCATCTCTCACTCTGCTCAGGCTCACTTCTCTCACATACCCTACCACCAATTGTCACCCACCCTCATTTTCTCTAAACTTACACCATCCAATCTCCAGCATTATAATCAATGAGCCAATCAACCTCTCTGACTTAGCAGACCCACAGTTAATACTACCCAATCATCTCCAAGATTTCAGACATCTTCTCACTAATCCCCTCCTTTTTCTTCTTCCTCTGACAGCCCTTCCACTTCTCATACCGTGTCATCTGGTATGACCAACCATACTAAATATCTCCCCACATTCCTTATCCTTATTCCTAACAACTACTTTCTGTCTATCCCAACCCCTCTCATTACTCCATAAGTACACCAAAACATGCATAAACCATAACTTCTCATTCTCATACCTCTGCGTATCCTTGCTACCGCCACGTTTCTACAACTTTCTGTCATCCTATCCACCTTCTAGCTCTCAGCACAGATTCAAACTAACATAACAGTGCAAACTACAACTTCCCCATAGCAGCACATTTATTCAACATTGCTTACATTTGCTCACCTTACTACACACTCTACAACTCCTAACCCCCAAATGTACTGTATAACAAGTTTGGGATCTACACAGTGCTATTAATAGCCCCTCCACTAGCAAGTAAACCAGCCTAGTTACATCATTCAGTCTTAATCTGTATGCTATCAATCTTTCTAGCATTTGAAGTACTGGATCTGAATTCCATGCATGGATTGATCAGTACTCCTCAAACATAGTAATAATAACTGAAACCTGGTTAAAACAGGAAACCACAGATAAAAAAAATAATTTCCCAGGCTATAATTAACTGAGAAGTGATAGAAAAAAGAAAAGTGGTGGAGAGTTGCCATACTCTACCAAAACACACACAGCCTCCCCTTCTACTCTACTAGCCCTCCCCAAGTGCAAAACTCTGTAATACTAGCTTCATCACTTAAGCTCAACAATCACAAAAATCTCTGCATAATTTCAGTTTACATTCTTCCTAGTAACATCTTAGCTGATGAAGACATTTTCAACTGGACCACAACAAATATTAAACAAGAAACCCTAATTCTTGCTGACTTCAATATAGTTTGGCAAAATATTAACAGTGCGACTATCAGTAATGCCATAAATCTATTTGGCCTCACCCAACTTGTCTCCTCTGCTACAAGACTCAATACAGCTTCACAAACCCACTTACCCATAGATTAGATACTCACTAATGCTCCAGATACAAATATAGCTAGTGGCTGCTTCGCTGACTCCCTCAGTGACCATTCTTCTACTTACATCATCAGACATGGACTCAACATAAATAAGCAACACATCTATAAACAAGTGCGTAAGCTCTCATCCTTGAACAAAGACACTTTCCTCACTACCCGTAATCTCTTAGATTGGAAACCTTTACACTTACTCCCCTTGAAAGAGGCTGTGTCATTTTTCTGCTCTTCTTTCCTTAGTCACCTGTCAGAAGCCCCCAACTTGCAAAATTATATAAACCTCAGGAATACTGCAAAATTTAAAAATAAACTAGATAATAAACTACTTCATAAATCTCCAAGACACAAATAGAAATTACCCGAAGCTCTTTTGGTCTACTATTAATAAACTTCTACATCCTAGCTGAACACTCAGCCTTGACCTAAAACTTCACTAGTTACTCTTACTATAACCTCTCAGTTTAACTTTCATTTCATAAAGACTGGTGCCTCTCTTCATAAGCACACAACCTTTGTGAATACTACTTCTTCTAGAACACACTTGCATACTATCTCCAACTTCAACTTCAAACCTGTTCCCACCTCTTCCATCAAATATTTACGTTCTAAGTTAAAATTTACCACCAAGCTCCTGACAATTTATCAGCTGCACATATAAAATTTGCAGCTGATGCTCTGGCTTATTCTATGTCCCTTCTCATAAACCATTCAATAAAAGAAAATTATGTGCCCACACTATGAGAAAAAATATATCCTCACAGTTCACAAAAGAGAAAATTCCACTGAACTTTCTAACTATAGGCCCATTGTCATTATGTCATCTCTAGCTAAAGTATTTGAGAAGTGAATTCAAACCTTAAATTCTTCCTTGAAAATGACCTTCTATCACTGTCACAATACAGGTTTTCTTCTCACTATAGCACCTTTACAGCTCGTATAAAGTTCATCACCTCCATTAACCAAAACAGAAATGGGGAAAACCTTGTTTGTGCTGTTTTCTTAATCCTTTCAAAAGCATTTAATACTGTTTTCCATCCTGTTCTCTTGCAAAGCCTCTCTAGTCTTTGACTTGGCGCATTTCCACTTTCCTGGTTCCAAAGCTACCTCTCTAACAGATCTCAAGCTATAAAATGGCTAAACACCTTTCCCATTATAGTAAGAGTTCTCCAGAGTTCAATATTTGGCTCCCAGTCGTAAACATCTTTATAAATTATCTCCGTACAGAAAAAAACATGCAACCCTGGTTCAGTATGCCAATGACTCCACATTAATTTGTTGTGATACCAACCTGCACATGCTCGAGAAAAAAACACTAGAGTTGCTGTAATCCATTGAATTATGTTTAACCTAGTCACAACTCTTTCTAACCCCCCCCATAAACCAAGCCAATCCTCTTCACCCCTAAGTAATATACCCCTTAAAATATTATATTCATAATCACCTCTTCAAACAACACTAGAATTTAACTCATCTCACATACTGAGTTGTTAGGGGTCAAAGTCTATGAAAACCTAAAATTCAATAGTCATATAAATGAGGTTGTCAAAAAAAAACTAACAAAAATTAGGAACACACTATAGAGCTGCACCCAATTTTACTAACTCCAAAGCAAAATGTGTTGTATCAGCATTCATTCCCCCAACTCTGTTCTATGCAGCTGTCATAGGTCCTTATGGTTTGGAGAATGTGTAGGTGGTACAGTTGATTTAAAAGAGATAAGTGATTTCAGATATTAAAATGCGTTTGATAGTAAACATGTTAGAGCACTTGGAGTGGGCATTACGTATAGAGAGAAAAATTATGTCTAACAGTTTATTATCCCCCACCACTTTGAGGGCAAGAGCTCAGTTATTACAAAATACCTGGGGATATTTAGCATTTAAAATTTTCCTTTAAATGTATTAAGGATGTAATTTTAATAGTTATTTGTGAGACGGTCAGGCAGGAAAAGAGCAATAGAGAAGAATGTAGCTGGGATCAGTGAAGCACAAATCTCCCTGCAGTGATGAAGTGATTTTTGTTATTTCATATGTTGTGAGATGGCCATATTTATGGCCACTCTCCCCTTTATGTACCTGTTTATCAGCTACAGTTAATACTGTGGTGTGCACATCTTCTCACCATTACTTACTGTAGCCATGCCTCAACATGTTACCCTGGAATCCCAAACCCACCTGTAGCACGTCATTTATGATGTTTGCATCGTACATATATACACCCCCAAATCACAGACAGATGGTGCAGTTTCATGCCCGTGTCTAGGTCTTCTAGTTACATGGAAACCACAATGTCTACCTCAGTGTGTCTGACATCTACCACATAGTACATTGTTCTTGCTGAGTTACTTTCTAGGCATGACTTCTTCCTTAAATCTGTAAATCTTTCCTTAGCTTTGTAAAATTTCAGGTATACAAGTGTCCCTTCTGAAATTTGTCTGTTTCACAGTTGTATATTATTGAGCAGGTTGTACAAAATGGTCCTGATGCTTTATATCACACTAATTAAGACCCATTAGTGTGGTAGTTATACTAATAATTCTAATTAGTGTTGCTGTTTCTGAATCACTGCTACAATGTATTGCACTACGCAGATATGGAGGTGCATGTCATGAAGACTATGAGACAAGTGACCAGTATATTTATGCATATAGCATATGTACAACTATAACGCTGTGGTGCACTGTCAAGGAGATACTATATACTTCATTCCATGCTTATTTATATGATGAACAAGGTAAGCAGTGTGTTAGGTACATCCACAGTGGTCTATCTGATAGCCTTTATGCTGCCTTTCTTGTGCCAGATGGGTACAAGATGCAGCTATGGAGTGCTACATTGCATGTGCTTGCATGCATTATCCTGGCTGTGACATCCTGCCTAAACTGTGATGTACATCACTTTGATAATGACCTGGAAATCCCCTATATCCAACTTACTAATACTGAAAACCCTTATCATATCAGACTTAACTCTTGAACCCCCTCTATGTCTTACTTGGCTCTTACCTTCCACTTAAGTACTATGGGGTGTCTATGTATTAAGCCAAACACTATTCTCCTTTGAGACTTCAACTACCCTCTATAAATTGGGAGATTTATGCATCCTGAAACATGTATGCCCAAATGTCTGGTCAAATCAGAACAAAAGTCAGTCACATTCCTTTTAAGACTCGAACACGAGGCATGTTCAAGTTCCTTGCTGTTCAAAGGCTAATCTATTAAAACTGAGTGATGACCTGGTAAATTTGTCCTGATGATCCCACTGCTCATACAGACTTGCACACTGCTAACTTCTATGCACATGCAAATAGTTGTATAGATGCATCTGTGCCCCTCAGAAATAAATAATGCCAAATTCAAAAATAAACCCCTGTGGAGGAATCCAGATGTAAACAGACACTGTAATAAAACAACTAACTGCATGCAATAATAACTCTCAAGATGAACAAAAAAAAACTTTTATTAAACTAAATAAGAAACTCTGGACCCTGATCAAACCAACCAAAGATGATATGAGGTAAAAATAGTTTCCCAGTTGAAGTTTAATTGCAAAGCCTGCTTTAATTTTGTTAGAAATCTCAGAAACCATGCCCAGCACTGGGCAGAGCTAATAGTAAATGATATCACATACTTGGACTCAGGGGACACAGCTAATCTATTAGTGGACAAATTTAGCTCAGACTTCACCCCCTCTCTCCTCCGATATAATCAGATCATCTACACCCCCACCCCCAAATCTCCAAACAACAAATTCTCAAGGTGCTAATGCCAAGAGCACTGTCTGTGAGGCCAGATAAAGTATCAGGCTACCTGTTGGTCAGACTGAAACATGACTTGTCTGACCTCCTACAGAAGCTGTACTGAAAAAAAAATGATGAATTGTACTCCTTCGCTCTTCAAAAACATCCAAATTGATAACCAGAACACTGGATTAGAAAGAATGCACTCTTTATTAGTGGAATTGTGGAATTTCACAATACAGAAGCTGTTCAATATCAGCCTCAAAACAGGCTTTGTGCTAGATGAATAGAGGACCACAACAACCATTCTCTTGCACAAAGGTAGAGTTTTAATTTACCCAGATAATTATAGCTTTATAAGCCTAACCAGTATCAGCTGTAAGGTTATGGAAAGGATTATTATGGAATTAATAACAAAGATGTAGGTAACCTACAGACTCTCCATTTAACACAGCTTGGATTAATAAAAGCAGATCTTACCTACTTAACCTGGTCAGCTTCTTTAAAAATGTTACTGAGGCAATGGACAGGGGAAAAACAGTGCACAATGCATATATAGACCTAGCAAACAATGCTCAGTGCCATCCCACACTCAGGTATCATAGACATCATAAGATATCATAGATAAAGTCTCCAATTAAATGTCAATCCCTATGTATCTCATTGGATAGCACACTGGATGACAAATAGAACCCAGGAATTTAGGGTCGTCAGCTCTATCTCTTCCAGAAGTCCTGTCACTAGTGGTGGTGGTGTGTCCCAGGGTTCAGTCCTTGGGCCACTCCTCTTTGGCATTTACTTCTCAGAAGTCAAACCTAATATTAAGGTTTTTTTTCTAACCAGGTTTGGAGATGATTGCAAACTTGGTACTATCGTAAACCTCGCAGAGCACAACAAGATCCTCCAAAACAGACTATTCCAAACAAATAGTTGGTATCAAAACCATGTGAAGAAGTATATAAACATATCCTCCAGAAAGCATGATTTCAGCTGTGGCTATCAAATTAACAACATTCCCATGAAAATTGATCCCATAGTTAGGAATCTAGGAACCTATGTAAGCAATGAACTGTTCTTTGATCGCCACATATAAAGTATTGTAAGGAAGTCCCTTTTCATTGCACAGCTTATATCTAAAGGTATTACATCCAGATGGGTAACCAGAAATTCATCCCCAGTGTAGCTCCCCTGTCCCTAATGGATAGGGGAAACATGTAAATGTCCCAACATATCCTTGTTTGGCCTATCTCTGGATTATTTGTATGCAAAATGCAAGAGCTAAAAACTACCACAAGAATGTAGTATTAAGCTTCTTAAGATCCTCACAGATGAATAACCTAGCATCTATAAACATATGAGCATGCCATACTATAGCACTGCTTCTCCCGTTAGCACGGTCCTTCTCTTTAATTATACAGCCATTTGGTCAGTCTGCTGATGCTCTTCGGTGTTTAATGCATGTCTCTCTACCTATATGGTTCTTAGCCCCTCAAAAGCAATTACTGCATTAGTGTGTAGCAGTTGTCCAGGAATCCCAGCCAGTATCGACAGGATTTTTGAAGACCATTGAGGTTGAAGAAAGCTTTATGCCTCTTGGATGTCATGATGGTTCGCATTAAAACAAAAGTGAAATAAATAATATATATGGTGAAAGAAGGTGGTTAAGGGAAATAGAATACAAGTATTACAGATCTTTTTTACAGCAAAGTACAAAAAACTGAGTTAAAGCATGAGGCAAATGAGAAAATATTAGTCTATGAGAAACAATATAAAACGGCAGAAGATGCAGTTTTAATCAGTGATTGGAGATGAGGATGAAACATTTCCTTTTCTAGTTTTTGAGAGAAAACAGGTGTTACCTGGAAGTTTTACAAAGGGAAAGGACTTGGGTATTAGAGGGTGTAAATAAAGATATTATTACTACAGCAAACCTGGATGTTTTTAAATACATTAATTTGGATGCTATATTGACTTTGGATATGATTTATTATACAACACTGTGAGACTGAGATACAGCTGACAACATGTGTCTTTAATGATTATTATAGGAACAGTGATGAATACACCCCTAAGTGTTAACCAAGTTGTTCAGGATTTGGAAACTTATGTGGACAGTGACCTAAAATTTGGCCAACATGTGTCCAATGTTGTCAGAATGCCCTTCTATTTTGCACAATTTATAAACAAAGTGCTTGTGAGATTATTTAATGGATTTGCTGCACATCAGCCAATTCTAGTGGTATCATAAATACTCAGTCTAGGGATCTAAACCTCTTCAGCAACATCAATAGAATAGTTTGGGGGTCAGGTATATCTCACAGAGGATACCAGTGCTCTAAAATGGACTCCCCATCCACATTAAACAAAACTCATCCCCGTCCATATTCAAGCAGAAGTTGGATCTATGGATAGGAAGGACATTTACCCCAGGACTGCCCCCTGAGCTACTAATAGAGAGAGGCATCTCTAAGTGCTTTATCCCATGCATGGGTTGCCTCAAATTATTTATGGTATGATCCCAGTTATTTTTATTTGGGATAATATATTGATTATACAGTTTAGGCTGGGTAAGGCCAGTCTATAACCAAATAGGATAGGTTATTTCATGCTCAAAAAGGGAAACTGGATAGATTTAAAATATCCCACAATGGCAGCTAGCCTAGTACTTACTTATAAGCCTACGTTTATAAGCTTGCTGTCCATGTGGTCAGAGTGTAAATTCATGTTCAGCTTGCTGTCCATGTGGTCAGAGTGTAAATTCATGTTCATTGTTTTTCTGCTGTTACCTTTCCTCAAACTTTATTTTTTTTTAACTGGCCAAAGAGATTTTTCGCCATGTCTTTTCAACTTTTCCATGGTCTCTCTGTTTTCCCCATGGTTGTGAATACATGAATTTAGCATATGTATATGAGGGGTCAAAGTGATCACATCACTCAGAACCTATTGTTATGGCACTGAGTGGTTAAGTACTCAAATTCTCAAATAAAACATACAGAAGTCTGCAATAACTAACTGACTAACTAACTAGCAATTTAAGTGTTGTTTAAGGGGGTTGTGTTGTCAATAACTTGTTAGTGTTTTGAGTAGTTGCAAATGAATGTTCATATTGGAATTATTTATAGATTTGATAATAGGTTGATAACTTCATAGTTTCATAGATGTGCCCTAGGCTAAAAAACACTGGGGCCTTTATAAGTCTAGCTCTTCATCACAAATCTCTGACGAGTTCTTGTATCCTTAGTGTAAGCAGGGCTTGGGAGATGAAGCATTTACAAGCAGGGGCCTAGGGAATGAACCATTTACAGGCTGACTTTTTTCATTTGAGACATAGGTGCCAAACCAGGGTTGAATTTCCTGTTCCCCATTCAATTGTCCAAGTTACACTTGAATTGGGTTAGGGAGAAACTCTGCTTCATATGGATGGGGAGCCTGTCCCAGAGATGGGATAATAGGTTCCTATTGTGTGATTAAAAATCGTAAACGGCGAAAGCGTATTGAGCGAACCCGATTGGTCAAAAATTTGCGCGTGTAACACAGAAATCGCCGTAGGGAATATTTTCCCTTTACTTGAATGCAGTGTGATCTCGGAGTAGGAATATTTAAGTAGCGGGGGTGTGGGGGGTGCAGCCCCCCACATGAGGGTGCAGGGGGGCTTGCCCCCCTGCCTACAGTGGTTAGGTAAATATAGTTTTGTATTTTTATTTTTTTATTATATTTCCGAAATTTGAAACATCGCTCATATGGTGTCGACCATATGGTGTTCGATGTTTGAAACTTTCTAAAATATAATATAGACCCGGGATAATTTCTGGGATACATACCTGTCTCTCCAGTAGGCCCTGTTTGTATCACAGGTAAGGTTTAAGTCTCTAGAATGAGTAACTCTGGTGTAGTTTGTTTTGTGGATATGCAGGAAGTCCATTAAAGTGAGGCCTGGCAGTGCCTTGTATGTCAGGCATAGATATACCCTCAAAAGCAAGTAGGAGACAGAATATTGGGATAAGGCTTTGAGGTGGTCTGCAAAGGACATGCTACTTACAGTGTATTTATTTACAGTTGTTGGATGTGCCTGGTTAGGTACATACCAAAGGGGGCAATGTACACAGTGATAGGTCTGATTAGTGCCAAATGCTGTAGAACAATTACCTCCTTAGACCTAAATACCATACCTTTGTTTAAAAGTTGCACAGCATAGAATGATTTCCTCCCTATGGTAGACAGTGTGTCTCTAAGTCTCTGACTGCTGGGTTGGCTCTTAGGGGTGTGTTGCCAATATGGTAGTTACCAGAGATATCAGACTTCTTGAAGAATACTGTTTTACATTTCTTGGCATTTAATTTTAGTCTGTGACTCTGACACCAGTTATTTGTCTGTATCAGCCTTTCTTGAAGAACATTAGTTTCAGTGGGGGATTGTATAATTTTTCTAATTTGCAGTCCGCAGATTTGGTCAGTCAGATCCCCTTGATGCTGGCCTTGACTTCAGAGAGATTAATGCCAAAAAGGAGCAGTCCTAGGACTGATCCCTGAGGAACTCTGCTGATGACTGGCCTCTTTGTAGAGGTAGATTCCGTAATTCTAACTTCCTGGGACCTATCTGTGAGCCAGCTGGCTATCCACTTGGTGACATAAGGATTTATACCAAACCTCTTTTGTTTGTCACAATGTCTGAATGGGGTTTTGTGTCAAATGCCTTGGCCAGGTCTAGGTAGGCAGTGTGAACCGTTTTGCCCCCATCCATTCCTTTGGTGACCTTCTCAAAGAAGTCTACCGTGTTTAGCAGACATAACCTGCCCTTGATGAAGCCAGACTCGGTAAAGTCCAGTGAATGGGTGTTTTTATGTCATTATTGATCATTTCCATAATCCTTTCCATGGCTTTGCATATGAGACTAGTGATATTTATGGGTCTGTAGTTTCTAGGGTTTATAGATGGCCCACCTTTTTGCAGAGGGATGACTGTTGCTGTTCTCCATTCATGAGGTACAAAGCCTGTTTAGAGTCTATAGCTAGATAGTGATTCCAAAGGTCCTGACAGGTCATGTTTCATGCTATTTAGAGGTCAGACTGTGATTGTCAGACCCTACTGATGCAGTGTTCTTGGCCTTATAGAGAGCATTAAGAATCTGCTCCCTAGTTATAGCTGGGGAGTTATATTTCATGCTATTTCCTGAGGGGAGGCTTGGGGGACGGGTAAAGTTAGAGCTGAATTTTTCTGCCAGAAGGTTTGCTATATCTTTTGGATCTCTGCAGGAGGCTCTGTAAGCAATGAGCTCTGCACAGAATTGTGTATTGCCTTTGAAGTTGTGGACATAGCTAAATAATGCCTTATGGTTGTCTTTGGCCTGGGAAGCCATGTTTACCTCATATTTGACTTCGTAGATTTTATTTGTCCTGAGTTGTTTGCGTCATTTTATCCTGCTGGATGGTACACCTCCTCATTTGTTTCATTACTTTCTTCCTTCTGTTATACAACCTACTGATGGTTTGATTCCACCAGGGTGGCTTGTTTTTTGAGTTTGTTCTGTGCTTATTTCTGGTGGGTACAGCTGCCTCTGTGCAACTATGAACATGCTTGTGTAGGGTTCTGTGAACAGTACTGCATAGACAGCAGTGTTTTCAATATTAAGGGGGCTTCAAATGTTGCCAGGTTATCACTTAATAGTACGAAGTTAGCCTTATAGCAGTTCATTAACATTCCAGGAGACTGTTTTGTAAGCTGACCTTACCGGTGAGGACATTCCAGTAGGGGGTGTGCAGAGCTCTCCACATTACTGAGGACCATATACACTTTCTTTGTGCCCTGGTTGGTGTACTGATAATTTGGTCTAGGAAGACTGCATTTATAAAGTCCAGGAATCTCTGTGCCTTCACATTTGGTGTCATATATACAATTCCCAGTTAATACTAGGGTAGTTAAATTTACCCATTAACATGTAATTGGACTGAATGGTGTGTATCCAGTAGGGTTAAATAAGTAAAGTGGGTTTTCTGGGTCATAGAGATGGACATATTGCTTGCAAAGAAGCAGTACAGGATTTTTCCTATGGTGATTGGAATGTGGCAAAGCTCAAGTGTATTGCCTCTTTGACCAGCCTTGGAGCATATTTTTTCTGATGTAAATAGTGACACCCCCACCTTTAGTCTCTGCCTGTCTAGTAGCTGGTATAAATGTGTGGAAGGCATTATAACCTTGCACTGTCCAGGTGCTCTGTGTGGCTTTAAACTGAGTCTCAGTGACTGCAGAGACATAAACATTCTCTAGGGTGAGAAGGGCTTGTAGGGAGTGGAGTTTTTTAAAATGGAATAAAATGTTTATGGAAGAAAGGGAGCAGAAAACACATAATGAGCGTGAGATCCATTGATCTGTTAAATGCTGATTATAACATCATAATAAAATCATTTCAGCTGAGGATTAAAATTATCTGGTTTGATGGCCTGAGGAAGACATGGTGGATTAGCTGAGAAAGCCAGTGGGCAGGTACTGTAATGGCAAAATTGTCCACTAAAGATAAGTTCAGATTAGATATAAAGAAAAGTTGTGTAAGAACTTACCATAACCATAAATATCCTTCTCTTCCATGTTGCAGTATTCTACTAGTGGGTTTACCCTTCTTCCATTCAGCTTGTCTGGCCAGGTTTCCAAAGCTTTTTCAGTCCCTCTTGGTGCGTCGGACTTCTGACGCAGAGGCAGGTACGTAGGCCATAAAGGTTATGTCTGCTTGCCCCAGTCTTCAGAACCAATTAAAGTCCCATATAGAGCCAGTTCTGAGGGACATACCCTATCTCTGAGCCATGTAGAGCAAGTGCAAGGTTAAGAAGTGTGGGGGGGAGGTGGTGAGAAGGAAGGAATACTGCAACATGAAGAGAAGGACATCTATGGTTATGGTAAGTTCTTACACAACTTTTCTATGTCCTTTTATTCCAGTGTTGCAGTATTCTACTAGTGGGTGAGTACCAAAGCTCATTAAAGGGTGTGGGGTGGACTGGTAGAGGACTCCAGGAACCCATGCAGGATAGCCCTGGCAAATCCTGACCTGGCTCTGGAGATGTTGTCCAGTTTGTAATGCCTGGTGAAAGTGTACACCGAGGACCAGGTGGCTGCCTCCAGAATGGAATTAGTGTCCAGACCTTTGAAAAAGGCCCCATAAGAGGCCACCATTCTTGTGAAGTGGGCCCTGACATTGCCTGAAAGAGTCTTCCCATGGTGGGTGTAGCAAAAGGAGATAGCCTTGGCTATCCAGGTAGAAATTGTATGTTTTCTCACTGCTTTCTCCAAAACCCTGGTGTGAAAGGAGACAAACAGTTGGTCTGATTTGCAGAAAGATTTAGTTTTATGCAAATAGAATCTGAGTTGTCTGTGGACATCCAGGGAATGCAGGACTCTCTCACTATCTCCCTGCATGTTAGGGGAAAAAGGTAGCCAGGTGGATAGCCTGATTTAACAAAAGGTCATTGACCACCCTGGGAGTGAATGAGGGGTTTATCCTCAGAGTCATCCTGTCCAAATGGAAAACCAGGAATGGCGGAGTAGCCATGTGGGCTTGAAGCTCTGTGACCCTCCTGGCTGAGGTCAAAGCTACTAGCAAGACAGTTTTCCACATGCAAAACTTTAAGGCCGCCTTGTCAGCTGGTTCAAAAGGTGGCAATGTGAGGTTTTTATAGCACATAATTAAGATCCCAGGGAGGAAGGGATGGTTTCCTGGGAGGTCTTAGGTGCAAAACCCCCTTCAGGAAGAGTTTGGATCGTAATCTGGATGCCAGTGGAGGTTCCATAGGCAGCCAGGCAGAGATGGCAGACAGGTGTGCTTTTAAAGAGGAGTAAGACAACCCTGTCTTCAGGAGTTCACACAGGTTGGACAGAATTAGAGGCACATCACTGTCCAGTGGCTTCATCTGTCTTTTGTGACACCAGAAGGAAAACCTTTTCCACTTTAAAAGATAAGATTTTCTTGTGTTTGGTTTCCTGGCCTCCCGCAGGACGGAAAGCATGTCCTCATTGTACAGGTGTCTGAAGGGAATCAGAATCCTATCTGCCACAGAGAGAGGTGCAGAGACCACCCACCACTATGGATGTATCTGTGTCCCCTTGTGCTGTGTGAGTAGGTCCACTGAGGGGGGTAACTTGTGGTGATTGCCCTTGGACAGATAAAGAAGTAGAGGGAACCAGTGCTGCCTTGGCCAATAGGGAGTCACTAGCAAGATTTTTGGTGAGTCCTGCTGAATTTTCAGTAGAACCCTCTGTATCAGAGGGAAGGGGTGAAAGGCATACAGGAACTTCCCCTTCCATGACATTGCAAGGGCATCTGTTTGCACTGCCTTTGAGTCATGAGTTCTGGACCAGTAGCTCTGCAGTTGCCTGTTTATGGAGGAGGTGAACAGGTCTAACTGAGGGATACCCCACTTGTGAACCAGATCTAGGAACACCTCTCCTGACAGCATCCATTCATGGCTGTCTGAGGTGGTTCTGCTTAGGGAATCTGCCTGAGAGTTGTGCTGGGGGGGGGATGTAGACTGCCTGGAGGGAAATTCTCTGAGATAGCCAGATCCCATACCTGTAGAGATGCTCTGCATAGGAGGTAGGACTTTGTCCCTCCTTGCTTATTTAAGTACCACATGACTGTGGTGTTGTCTGTGAAGATTTTTAGGAGACCCTGCTGGAGCTAAGGTAGGAAGGCCTGCAGGGCTAGGAGTATTGCTGTCATTTCCTTGATGTTGATGTGCATCTGTTTGTGTCTGTCTGTCCACAAACCATGCACTGTCTTTGGCCCCAGAGTTGCCCTCCAGCCCAGGTGTGAGGCATCTGTGTGCATGATCTGGAAAGGGGTGGGCATTTGCAGGGAAATGCCTGGATTTTGGGTAACTTGGGCCATCCACTATCTTAATTCCTGGTAAACACAAAGGAGAAGAGGCACCCTGAATTCTAGAGGATGTGAGTGTTGAGTCCACACCGAGTGCAGGTACCACTGGAACTTTCTCATGTGTAATCTCGCTAGGGGCAACATGGGGATAGTAGCTGCCATGTACCCCAGATGTCTTAGGAATTCCCTCACAGTCAGAGCTGTTGAATGGAAGGCAGCTTGAAAGTGGTGGGAGAGCGACACCACTTTTTCCTCCAGAAGGGAGGCCATGCTGATGTCTGTCCTGATTCTGCATCCCAGGAAGATAATGTCCTGTGTAGGATGGAGTTGGGACTTTTAGTAATTTATCAGAAATCCTAGAGACTGCAGCAGGTGCAGGAGATCCTTGGTGTGAACCAGGAGGGTCTGTCTGTCTGCTTCTTGAATGAGTAGGTCATCTAGGTATGGGAATATTTGTATTCCCCTTGTCCTGCAGTAGGCAATGACTGGGGCGAGGTTCTTTGTGAAAACCCTTGGTGCGGTGGAGTGCCCAAAAGACAATGCACAGAACTGAAAGTGAGAGGAGCCTGCAGTGAATATGAGGTATTTCTTGGAGGAAGGTATTATGGGGATGTGGAGATAAGCCAACTTTATGTTTATGGTTACCATGAAGGCCTGAGGAAGAATGAGGGGAAACAGAGTGGGTAAGATGAGCATCCTGAAAGAAGGAACCTTTAAGAAAATGTTGTGGGGGAGAGGTCTAGGATGGGCCTCCATGGTCCTTCTTTTCTGGGCAACAGAAAGATTCTTGAGTAGAAACCTTTTCCTTAAGTGGGGGAGGGGGGGTGACTGGTTCTATGGTGCCTTGGAGAAACAGGCTATTTAAGACCTGTAGTAGGAGGGACCATTGGGATTTGGGAGGGGTTGGGATAGGTAGTCTTGGAGGAGGAGAGATCCAAGTCATAAAGCATCCTTCCTTCAGGGTGGACAAGACCCATTTGTCTGTTGTTATTAGGGACCATGCCGGGAGACAGTGAGAGAAATGGCTAGACAAGTGGGTGTTGGTAGGAGGAGGTGGGAGGAAGGGTGGCAGGCAATCAGATGCTGCCTGCCCTGTCTGGAAAGGGAGGCCTCTGTCCAGAGGCCTGAGAAGTCCTTAGCTGGAGAGATTAATTTCTCGGAGGCCTTCTGGACCTGGAGGGGGCTGAATACATTGATGTTTTCCTTATAAATTGTGTCTTAGCCAAGAAGTTTCTCTGGAACTTTGGGATTGGCGATACAAGTAGTGTTTGAGGTCTTGAAGCTCTTTCCCTTTTTGCTGAGGCATGGGCAGGAAGTTGGTAATCAGGATTAATGGATGCTGCTGTGAATGCATCCAGGAAGGCAGGTTGTACAGGTAGGATAGGTGAAGGATTAAGTGATTCCATTTGAATCAAGTCATAAAATCTTTTCTGTGCTTCAGACATGTCTGGACATCACCACTTATTAAAGTGTTCTCTCATCAGATTAACAGTGTCCTCGAAGGTAAGGTCTTTCACAGGGGAGTCAGGCTCAGCAGAAGCCTCTTCAGGCATTCCATATCCTAGAGGGGATGAGATCTGGGAAGAGTAGGATAGTTAGTCCTCAGAGGAATCAGACAGTTTTTCCTCTGCAGGCTGGCTGACAGTGCTTTCAGGTATAGAAGGTCTAGGACTGAGAAGGGGGGAGCCACAGGGGCAAACTCAGAAGAAGGCCTATGGGCCAGGAAGGCGTTGTAAAGACTCTGGCTGAAGGCCTGCCAATCAGGTAAGGCCTCTGGAGGTGGAGAAATATGCCTGGTATTTTGCTTTTTCTTGGACCGCCTAGCCAGCATCTGGCTGGCGATAGGCCTGGGAGAGTTCATAGGAGAGGAGTGGCAGAGGCTGGATCTGAAGCCCCCAACAAAGGTACTGATTCTCCCAGGCATCTGTAACAGGTGCCGGTACATCCTCCCCTGACATGTCATCCACTCTAGATTGTGTGGCCTCCTGACAGGTACCTGCTTTATCTATGGTGGTGGAAACCAAGAAGTCATCCAAGCTGACAGTGGCTACAGGATGAGGTGGGGCAGAGGGAGGCATAGTGGAAGACATAGACTGCATGGACTTGGTCCTCTTCCTTGGCGATTCATTTTGGGCATCGGAGGCGGCTTCCATATCGAGAGCTATCTGTCTTAAGCATTGGCTCACCAGGTATAAGTCGAGAGCCTGTAAGTGATGGTGAAGGGTCTTGGGGACAAACAGTTTACAGATGGCACAGTTTTTGTAATCATGCTCCCTATCCAAACAAAAGAGACACTGGTTGTGGGTGTTTTGTGGGGGATTTGACAATCACAGTTGCACTTACTCTTACCAGACATGAACAGACTATCAGAAACAAGGACTGAAGAAAAAAGGCCCCAACGGGGTACTTATCTTTTTAAAGTGAAACAGATCCGATGTCCGTGAACAGCAGGAACACCTGGTGTATGGCTGGCGGCTTAAAAGTTCTGAGGAATAGTGTGTGCAGACATCACCTTTATGGCCCACGTACCTGGCTCTACATTAGACGTCCGACACACCAAGAGGGACTAAAAAAGCTTTGGAAACCTGACTGGATAAGCTGAATGGAAGAAGGGTAAACCCACTAGTAAAATACTGCAACACTGGAATAGAGGGACATATTTTTTGTGTGTGAAAATGTGATACCACAAAAGGAGCTGACCTAGTTAACCATTGTGAATTATGGCAGTTATTAGAAAATAATGCTTAGGGACAGGTTTAGGAGTTGCCATGTTAGTACAAATAAATAAATATATATATATATATATATATATATATATATATATATATATGTGTGTGTGTGTGTGTGTGTGTGTGTATGTATATACATATATATTTATATAAATATAGATATAGATGCATGACATATTACAGTGAGAAATGTGAAACTACCTGAAGTATTAGAGGCAATAGGTTAGTATGTTATTTATTTATCAACATTGTGTTACCCAGGTTAGTCTCACAAGGCCTAAGAACTGTTTTAATGTGAGCAGTTGTCTGTAGTCTTATCTTATACACTTGACATGGTATTAATTTTGAGGATGGAATTATGTTTCTAAATATAAGGATACAGGGATTTGCAAGTTAACAGAAAAAAGGAAATTAAATGGTTTGGAGAAAAAAAATGATATAGTTGGTGTTCATTTTTCAAAAGCCTGTATAAAGAGATACGATATTCAGGTCTTGTGTTATTAGAGAAAAGGGGTGGGGAACTGATTTTGGCTAAGATGGAAAAACAGTAGCCTTGAAAGAAGTATAACTTTTGTTTAAAAAAGAAAGTCAATGTGTGTGTTATATATTGTAATGTGCTTACAACCTGTCCATACAGATGAAAGCATTTTCAGACCACTTCTTGTGTACTTTTCTTCCTGTTCAGTTAAGGATGATGACCTTTCAAGCTATCCCTCATCTTATACTACGAGATTGTGGGATGCTGGGATTTAATGGATACCAATTGGCACATCAGAGTCCATTGGAAACACATGAAGTTCCTGTGTTTAAATCTTGAGAACCAGTATGTATAAGACATGAATATTCCCAGTGGCTTATATTAGGTATGGCAGGTGTTTACCAAATACATCACAGTGACTGTGGCAGTTTTGTAGTACTGGAGTCTCTTGAAATGCACATTCCTGGTTAACAAATTGTTCAGGACTCTATCTCTCTGTCTGTCTCTTCTTGTATCTTTGCGACCAGCGCCTTTTCCCCATTTAGTAGTCTGCAATAAAAGTTTGACATAATTCTTGTTTCCATTGCAGGCCATTATGTCCATAGGAGTTCTTCCGGACTTGGATGTTCCACAATCTTCATTTGTAATAGGACTGAGCCTGAGAGTTAGTTTGCATTCTAGACTGAATTTCCCAGAACTATAGCATTTCATGGTAATAAACATCTTCATTTACTGGGATGGATAGCAGCATATATGTTTATAGTTCCACATACTAATATATGTAGGTCACTCTGCATTATGAACTCTGACTAAGTCTAACCTGTATTCTGATTAGAACTTGTTGGGCTTCCTTCTCATTTTGGATTCTTACCAGCAGTCCTTGACATGGTGCTGACATCCAGCCTCTAGAATCCTGTTTGTGACAATAACCTGGTCTAATTAGTTCAGACAGAGTGGGATAACTGAGTTTTGAATTTAAGACTGAAATGAGGGTCTGTTTAGTGTCCCTTTATGAATGTTGACCTTATAAGGATACTGCAATAGTGTAGTGGTCAGAACGTTCGTTTGGCGAGCAGTTATTCCTGGTTCAATCCTCACTGTAGTAAATTCCATTTTCCACAATAAATAGGATGTGCTGGAGGGATAGATTCCTGTCCCAGAGACTTCCTATGCTTTGGAACAAGATTCCAGTCTACATTAGGAAGAGCTCCTCACTAACCCTCTTCAAGAGAAACCTTGATGAGTGAATGGAAAACAGAAAGTTTACCCCAGGGATCACTTCAATGGCTCTGCTGGACAGAGACACAGGGAACTAATCTAAGGGGGCAGTTAGGCTTATAAATGCATTCGGACAGATAGCCTAGTACCTACCTATGAATAACTCTCATATATATAATTTGTACATGGGATTTATACTCCTAGCCTGTTAGATTCAAAGGATCAAAGAAACTTTATTGTCATTTACTTAATGGAATTTTGAGTGTCAACTCTTTTACAGGAGAAAACATACTCAAAAATACACACATGATAGGTATTGTATAATAAACAATAACTGTAGCACAAAACTAAATATCTAAGTAGCTGATGCACATGCTTATACATGTTAGTGTAAATAATTCAATATAATGTTATATACAGTGCATTTATTACTCCCGTTTGATTTGCTTTCCACCGTAACTCTTTGAATATGTACTTCATCTGAAATAGTTGTAGTTCAATTTTTCCATTGCATGCTGTGTGTTCTGACTTTTGCAGGTTGGTCTGGGTTGTGGCTACAAAGGGACCTTTGACCAATTTGTATACCTGATAGATAAATAAATACAGAATTTCATATATATCTGAACAAGGATAATGGAATGTGATCATGCCTATGAAGGGAAGCAGCTTAGGGTCTAGTAATGAATGTTTTTTTCACCATTATAGCTGTCTGTGTCCTTAGGTAGGGATACTGCCTCAATGCTATTGAGAACTCAAATTTGAATGACTCCCTGATTCTTAGGATTCATCCCAAATATGTCAGTGCACTGTCTGAATGTTGGGATCTTTCTTAAATGGGATTATTCAACAGATGGAAATAGAATCCTAAATCATTTTCTTCATCAGAAATAGATAACATGATTAATAGACATATTTCCCTTTACTTGAATGAACTGCTCCCACAGGACTTAGTTTCCTTTTTTAATATTCATTAGTCAGTGTCACACAGGAGAGTCCCAGGTTAATCCTGACAGCTCATTGGAAGCCTTTGTTTTCAGTTCCAAAGAACCTAACAGTATGATATCCCAGTTGTGTGGATTTCATCACCTCTCCTTTCCTCTTATGTAGGTGTAATTCATCGGGTCTACCTGATAACACCGACACACCAAAACACCGACAACGAAATAACCGACACAAAAAAAACGAAAAAAAAAAAGAAAGTTCAAAAACACGAAACTTCACATACCCGACAAACCAAAATCCCGACAATTAACAAAACAAATACCTTTCACGAAAAGCACACACACAACACAAGTACACCAAAAACCTTACAAATCTACACTAAACCTTACATACACAACTATCTATGCACTAACCTTAACCCAAAACCTAACCCTAAGGTCCGTCACTATCGCACACTTACCTTACCCACACCCTAACCCTAACTCACTTAATCCGCCCCTAACCCTTAACTCTGTCACTATTGCACACTTACTTTACCCGCACTGTAACTCACTTAATCCGCCCCTTACCCTCAAGTCCGTCACTATCGCACAATTACCTTACCCGCACCCTAACTCACTTAACCCGCCCCTAAACCTAAAGTCCGTCACTATCGCACACTTACCTTACCCACACCCTGACCCTAACTTCTGTCCCTGTCACACAGTTACCTTAACATGTCGGTGTTCTCAGCGTCGGGATTCTCAACTGTCGGTCTTCTCTGTTGTCGATCTTCCGGCGTCGGTGTTCTCGTTGTCAGCATTGTGGAATTTCAGCATTTTCAGGTAGACCCAATTCATCACAGTGCTTGATTTGGTAAAAAAAATAAATGCTCTTGCTCTTCTGTTGGACAAAGAGTCAGAAATTCTAATGGTTCAAAAGCCTGTTCCTTGCTCAATATGGTAATAACAAACAGATACAGCTCTTTCTTTGGTTTGAAAAGCATGCTCTATATCCACTTTTAGATTTGCTTTCATCCTTGATTTAGATCTTTGCTGCTGTACTATGAAGACATATTCTTCAGCCATTTTGGCTCTCAATGGCTAGTTGGAAGGTGCACAGCTAACAGGGAGCAGGTTGATTGAGCAATTTCTGAGGGGAGGCTCTTTCACATGAGAGCATTTATCAAAAATTCCAGGTTTGTGCTTGATAGAATATTGTGACTGAGACCCTTTTGCTCACTTCTTTTGCTCTTGCTTCCAGTGAGGCACTTAAATCTGTATCACAGGCAGTCTTTTCTGTTGGGTGTCATTGCAGGGCTTTAGATTGTTGTGCATGGGACCTTATCTGAGTTTCTATAGGGGGTACATTGCCTTAGGACAGGTTTTCACATTTTTACGATGGTCTCAGAGGTCTTATTATACAAATCTATTAACTTTTTGTCTTTCCAGTGGCACAGAACTGAGGTGAATATTTCTCCATGGCCTTGAGAATGTCAGCTATTTCCACAAAATGGATCTAGTTACTCATCTTTTTGTTCTTTATTGGAAACAGAAGTCAGTGCGCACCGGATATGTAGATTGCTGTGCAGACGTCTGAACTAGATTCATCATTTATGTTTTTCTTTGTAGGAAAATATAGCTACACCGGCGGGTCTTTTTTTTTACTTATGTACTTAAAAAAAACAAGGGAATTTACCAGAAGATACTCAAGTCACAAGAATTCTTATTGTAGTGTTTATTGCAGTTAATCAAGTGCCAAATAAAACCATTGTGAGCCATGTGAGTCTTTTTGTTTAATGCACGTATTGAGATTTTTATGCTAAGTGCTATCAGTCAAACAAAGGAGAACCCAATGGATGGAACAACTTGAAGAACCTGTTCTGAACATCTCATCATCAACCCCTTTTTTTCCACTTTCTACATGGGGTAGGGGTGTCATGTCACTTGTCACAATCTGCCCCTGTTCAGTGCCACTCCTCTACCTTCAAGCCTGACTGTCACAGGTCTTCTTTCACACAATCCATTCGCCTCTCTCCCCCACAACCTTCCCTCAAGAAATATCAAATATAACTCCCCCTACTATCACTAGGGAACAGGTCCTTAATGCTCTCTCTAAGACCAAGAACACTGCATCACTGGGCCTAGACAATATCCCAGGATGCCTTCTAAATAGCATGAAACATAACCTATCAGGGCCTCTGGAATTGCTATTTAACTGTAGCCTCCAAACAGGTTTCATGCCTCATAAATTAAGAAAGGCAACAGTCATACAACCCCCCTACTATCACTAGGGAGCAGGTCCTTAATGCTCTCTCTAAGACCAAGAAAACTGCATCACTGGGCCTAGACAATATCCCAGGATGCCTTCTAAATAGCATGAAACATGACCTATCAGGGCCTCTGGAATTGCTATTTAACTGTAGCCTCCAAACAGGTTTCATGTCTCATGAATTAAGAAAGGCAACAGTCATCGCTCTGCACAAAGATGGGCCATCTACAGACTCTGGAAACTACAGACCCATAAGTCTCACTAGTCTTATATGTAAAGCCATGGAAAGAATAATAGAGATATAATAAACCTCCCAACACTGGACCCAACCCAGTTTGGTTTAGTCAAGGGCAGATCATGCCTACTCAACCTGGTGGACTTCTTTGAGAAGGTCACCAAAGCAATGGATAAGGGCAAAATCATTCACATTGCCTACCTTGACCTGGCCAAGGCATTTGACACAATCCCCCACTTAGGCATTGTTGACAAACTCAAGAGGTTAGGTAAAAATCTGTATGTCACCCGGTGGATAGCCAACTGACTCATAGACAGGACCAAGGAAGTTAGAATTGGGGAGTCCACCTCTACAAAGAGGCCAGTCACAAATGGAGTCCCTCAGGGATCAGTCCTTGGACTGGTTCTTTTTGCCATTTACTTCTCAGAAATCAAGGCTAATGTCAGTGGTCTCTGGGTGACTAACTTTGCATATGATTGCAAAATAGGAGCTGTCATTGAATCTCACACTGACACCAATGTTCTCCAGGAGGGGCTGACACAGACAAACAACTGGTGTCAGAGTCATGGACCAAAACGAACTGCCAAGAAATGCATAATAGTAACCTTTGGGAAGTCATCCATTTCTAGTAACTATCATATTAACAACACACCCCTTAGAGTTGACCCAGTAGTCAGGGATTTAGGGACACACATAGATAGCAATCTAGCCTTTGACCATCATGTTGTACAGTGGTGGGGAAATCATTCTATGTTGCGCAACTTATAAGCAAAAGTTTGGTATCTAAGTCTAAGGACGTCATTGTTCCACTGTATTCATCATTCATCAGATTTATAATTGAATACAATGCCTCCTTTGGTATGTAACTAACCAGGCATATCTAACAACTGGAACGTGCACATAGCTTTCTCACTAAAAAAATACAGGGTGTTAGTAAAATGTCCTATGCAGACTGCCTAAAGGCCCTATCACTGTATTCTGTCTCCTGCAGACTTTTGAAGGTAGATCTATGCCTAGCATGCAGGGCATTGTCAGACCCCACTCTGATGGACCTCCTGCATATCCACAAAACAAACAGCACCAGAATTACCTGTTCTAATGACTTAAACCTTGCCTGTGATATAAATAGCACCTGCTGGAGAGATAGGTATGTGTCCCAGAGACTATGGAACAGGCTCCCCATCCATGTGAAGCAGAGTTCCTCCCTAACCCAATTCAAATGCAACTTGGACAATTGGATGGGAAACTAGAAATTCATCTCTGGTTTGGCACCTATGTCTCTAATGGACACAGGTAACCTGTAAATGGTTCATCTCCCAAGCCCATGCTTATACTTATCAAGGGTATCACAACTTGTCAGAGATTTGGGATACATGGCTAGACTTAAAAGGGCCCTTGTGGTCGTTAGCCTAGAAAACACCTATGAACCACTTTGTTGGATGGCATAATTTCCTTTTGCCTTCTCCCTGTCTGACTCAAATCTTCTTCACCAGATTTTCTTCTGCTTTTCTACACATGTGCCTAAACCACCGTAATCTGTTCTCTTTGACCTTTTCTGCAATTGGAGCTACTTTGGCTTCTGCTCATGTGTCCTCATTTCTTCGTCTATCCTACAGTGTGCATTCTACCACCTGTTTCAGGCACTTCATCTCCATTACCTCTAACTTCCTGAACTGCTCTGCCTTTACTGCCCAGGATTCTCTACCATACAGTAGTACTGGTTGCCCCACTGTGTTTTGTACCTTACCTTTCAGCATTTATTGGAATTTTCCTGTCATGCACTACCCCTGACACTCTGTGCAAGTTGGCTGCAGCCACTGTGATCCTGAAATCTTCATTCAGACTTCCATTATTCTCAACCACTCCTCCCATATACTTGAAGTGTTAACCTGCTCCACTGTTTTCCCTTCTAGCTTGATTTTTAGATTCTTCTGACATTCCCCATATGCTGCCATTAAAACAGCCTTATCTGTACTCAGTTTCATCCCATGTGCCACCCAGTTTTTCATTGTATTCCTCTACCCTTTTGCTGATGTTCTTTTTCAGAGTCTGCCTGTAATGCTACAGTCTGCTTACAGCAAGTTTGTTGATCTGTCCCCTCCAACCTGTTTGCTAATGAAGTCCATCTTCAGTATGAGCAGCAGTGGGCTCAGAGCTGAACCCTGATGTACACCCACTCCCACTGGAAACCCCTCGGCAAGACTGAACACTGTTCATACTTGTGTCATTGGGCCCTTGTACATAGCTTGCACTAATTCTACTAATGTTTTTGGGACTTTGAACCACCATAGGACTGCCCAAATTAGTTTTCTTGAGACCTTGGCATATGCTTTCTGCAAGTCTAGGAATGCCCATTTGGACTCTTTCCTCATTTTTAGCTTATTTTTAAGTATCTGTCTGACTGCAAACATTGGGTCAGCTATGGTGCATACTGATCTGAATTTGAACTGATAATTTTCCGTCTTACTTTCTACTACTCTTTGTATTTGTGTATCAATCACCCTCTCCAGAATTTTCACGCAGTACGATATGAATTTGATACTGCTATACAGCACACAGTCATGAATACCCCCTTTGTTCTTGAACACTGAAACTAGTATGCTTATTCTCCAGTCATCTGGGATACATCTTTTTTTCCATACTGCTATGAGTACCCTCACCAGCCATTTCTCCCCTATCAACGTCATGATCATATGTGTTGCGACCTCATCTGAGCCTGCTGTTTTCCCCTCACTTAATTTTCCTTAGTGCTGTTCTTATTTCTTCTATGGTGGGCTCCTCCTCTTCTCTCAGGCTGTGACTAGAGCAGTGCAACTTCTGTTGGGTTTTCTTCATTCAGAAGCTGCTAGAAGTCCTCCTTCCATCTGCCTTTGACGTCCTGTGCACTGGGGAGCAGGTTGTTGTTTGCATCCATTATGAAGTGTGGCTGACTACCATCTTTATCTTTCTGTCTTTGCCTTGCAACCAGATATAGTTTTATTGTGTCATCCACTGAGTCACTTTCCAGAAGCTGAGAGAGTGCCTGTCATGCCTTGTTCTTTGCTATTGCAGCTCACCTCTTAGCCTCAGTGTTAGCCAGCCACTATTCCTTCCTAACCTGAGTTATCTTTTCTATCTCTCACATTTTCCTGCACTCCTGGTTTCTTTTGATGACTCCCTGGACTTCTGCATTCCACCACCAGCTTTCCTTACGTACCTTATTTCCGAACCTGGCTTGAACACGTATCTATTCTATAGCCCTTACACATGCTGTTTTGAGGTGCTGCCATTCTTTTTCAACTCCACCTACTTCCTCTTCTTCTTGAGGTGCTAGAGCCCTGAGTATTTCATTGAATTGCTATGCTTTCTCTCCAGTCAACTTCCAGGACTTCAACAAGGTGTCTGTTGGCCTTACAGCCATCCTTGACCACTACTCACAGTGTATTGTGGTAACCATGGTTTATACTCTGGGTCAACTGTTTCACTGGAGATGACTTTGTAATCACTGATAATACCAAAGTGTTCTTTTCTTACAAGCAGGAAGTCTACCTCAGTTGCACGTTGGTCACTTTTGTAAGTGACCTTGTGACTGTCTGTCTTTCTGAACTATTTGTTGGCTACCATCAAGCTATTTGCCAGAGAGAAGTCTAGAAGGCCTCTCCTTTCTTATTCCTGTTGCCCCAACCATATGGACCCAGGCAGTCCTCATATCCTGTCTGTCTGTCCCAATATGTTGTGAACATCTGATATGATGATTATTAGTACATGGCATCTGTTAGTTCAAGTGTGCTGCATAATACTAAAATGATCCAACTTCAAAAGTGACAACAATTCAAAGTGGATTTTGTTACTTGCTCCCTAAGATGCTATGTGAATATAATGTAAGTGTGTGTGTGTGTGTGTGTGTGTGTGTGTCTGTGTGTGTGTGTGTGTGTGTGTGTGTGTGTGTGTGTGTGTGTGTGTGTGTGTGTGTGCAGCTGCATGTGCGTTTATATCTGTAAAATTGTCTGTGGGGTAAAAGTCCATCACAATGATAGTTGTCACTTTCAGACTTATTTTTTTGCATTGTTTGATATTTCATTTAATTTAAAAGTAAGTAATGAACTAATATGACACACTTACTTCAAGCAAAGACACAAAATTATGCATTTTAGCAAAGTATATATTAAATATGAAAGTCTGACTTGAAAGCATTACATATATTTACTGACTGGTTTTCAAAAAGTTTTAACATTTATAAAAAGAATCACTGTTGTCATACCTCTCAACCTCTTAAAGCAAGAAATTTGGATGAAGCCATAAATAATGGGGGGACAAAGACCCAAAAATAGGGACAATTTTTAAATATTGCTCTTACAAACTTAGAAAATAGATAAATAACAGGTTTTGCATTAGTATGAATTTTCTGAAGGCTATAAAGCCTGAAACTCAAATGTCTGTCATTATTTTTCTGACTTAAATCTTTAACAATTTGTCCATGATTTGCTAGAAAACCACAATTTTATGAAAAATGGACCACAAATATGAGGCAAAATTTTGGACATTCTGCAAAAATCTGTAGAGCTGAGAGGTATGATTGCTGTGGCAATCTGTTTACAACTGCTGCCTGGAATAAACTATTTGGCTTGAAATGTTCAGAGTGTTTTTCAAAGTTCATGTAATTTTTCTAAATTAATCAACATAATAACACAATGTGTAAATGAAGCTTAATGAAAATGGAGTGATAAAACCACAAAATACAAACTGTACAGTGCCTGCAAAGCATATGCTTGCAAAGAAGTACAGATCAACTAGGAATGTATATTACCGCATATTTTATTGTGTACTTCATCGTCTTTCATAAGGGTTGCAGTTTTCCAAACTGACTTTAAGACATGTTTGCTGAAATATATTTTAACAGAAATGTTAATTTACTTAATTAGTGTATAGAGCCTGTAAAAACACCAACCAAAACTGTAAGTGATTCCTTAATGAAGCATTCAGAAATTTCACCATATTAACAGTCAAATATGTATATTGAAGTCTAAATTTTTTTATATATATTTCTTTTTCACCAATTAACTTTTGCCCTTTTCAGTCCTGTTATAAGTGTTTGCTCTTGCGGTCTTTATTTCTGTAAATTTAAT
The DNA here is from genome assembly GCF_019279795.1 of Protopterus annectens. Taxonomy (NCBI): domain Eukaryota; kingdom Metazoa; phylum Chordata; order Ceratodontiformes; family Protopteridae; genus Protopterus; species Protopterus annectens. Next base: position 639,351,664 of record NC_056746.1, on the reverse strand, counting down.
TAATAATGCACTTCAGAGATCTGGAATAGGTGTTACAAAAAGTGCCCTACTAATATGACATAATAATATGATATGCAGCTCTCCAAATGTGCTTAATGGTACTCAGACATGCAGATACTGTGAAGCACATTGCCATATGTGCCAAAGATACAAAGAAATATTGGATCACACAGATGAAAAGAGCACACTATGAAATATTGTGTAGTGAAAGTGAAAATCATCACCTATACATTTAAACTATCACCAGAAATAAGTTGTGCAGATACTGGGGCAAAGAAAGATAGGATTACAAAAAGCAGAGGGAAAGAGAGGGAGAATGAAAACGAGAGACCAACAGACAAAGAGACTTGTGCAGAGTAGATGAGTGCATTATAGCCACTAGTGCAGGTTTTTGTGAATCCAAAAACAAAGAAATGCTGCCATTTGTAATACAGAATTTGAAGAGGTCAACACAGTGCTTGTGAAAACATGACAAAGTTAATTGACTGCATATTTGCCTCAGGCAATATCATAACTAAGTAACATATGGAGAATTCCTGGACACGGAAACTGTGATGTTATTTAGAGAGGACATATGCAATGCTATTTTGGGCAATGCTCTGTGCTGATATGTGCTATGTGCAGCAGAGCAATTCAATGTTTAGAAATGAGGGAATAACAGACATATCATTAGCTTGAAATTGCTCTCGCTACTGGAATTTTCAGGCCTTCTGTGTCATGCTGCTGAACTTTTCCAAACACAAGTAATGTAAACAAGTCATATTGCAAATTTTCCATGCATACATTTTTTAATGATGGCCTGCTCCCTTGTTTTCCTGATGGCCAGTGGCTGTATCAGCTGATAAAAGGATTGTACTACATTAACAGCCCGAGAGCATGGATTATACCTATCCCATTCTAAGTTGTTCAGCCAGGTATGCTTAGATGTACCCGATCAATGCTCACATAAATGTTCCCGTTTTTCAGTTCTTCCCAACATTTATTGAGAGAATAAGAACTGTAACATGCCATGTTGTTGGAGCCCCTTTCAGTCAAATAGCTAGCACTGAATAAATAACATTGAACACCAATTTCAAGGGCCTCCCACCCAAAAGAAACACTATTCTTACATGAAGGCAAGCACTCCACTGTCACAGAAATTATAGTGAAAATCAGATATCTAACCACACATCCTAGCAAAACTAAAAAAAAATATAGCGTTGATCAGAAAACTACCAAGGATAACAGTTTTGTTTTAAATGGAATAGCTTTCCAGGTTACTTATTCAGAAATACTGCTTTTTTAATGATGATTAAAGCACGCAGTCTCATTGCCTCATAGTTTCTGTATTGCTATGCCTTTATGTTTTGCTTTCTGACACTTTATTTGATAGAAAATGTTAGTCAGCAGTAGGGTCTCAAAAGCTGAATAAAAACAGAATTTATCAGTATCAAATACTTTACTTCACTATCTGCAATACAAAACTGGCTTGCAAAGTGCCCCGATTTACTGCAAGCAGTGTGGGTTTGACTACAGGCATGAACTCTGCACAGTAAGTTGGACTAATGATTTTCTAGAGTGAGTGGCATGAAGCTTGTTCTTTGTTCTTAGTGTCGGATGTGGGCACACAGCAGTGTAGTTCACCTCTTCTTTGTAAACCACCATCTTTTGAGCATCTCTCCATCAGAAGTGCAGGACCTGTTATTGAAAGTCACAACTCTTCAAAACCTAAACTGCATTTCTAACAAAAGTCAGTTCATTACATACCTTCTTGTTACGTTTGTAATGTATTTTGTCAGGGGACTTTGTCTCCTTCAACAACCAATGGAGAGGAATGCACCCCCACAATCCTGCTACTTAGAGATACTAACTCTGAGATCAATAGACGTTAGGGTAGGGGGAGTACTCCGGGTGCATTTTGGACCAAGCTTTCAGGGTACTAATAAAAGGTTTTCAAGTTATGAACTGTGCAGTTTTGCAATTCTGTTTTCAGAGGGTAATTATAAATACTTTACTTATATCTACCTGTATAAGTAAACACCTGTCTAGACTGAACTGCACAGTGATTGTGACATGGTTCATACAACAGAGTCCCCTAAATGACATGTTGAAAATCTTGGTCCAAATGTAAACAAAGAAACAAGAGATAATTTGCTGAAAGTCCCATAAAAATATTGGCATAAATAAATAAATAAATGCATAAAACAGTGACCAGAATTTATGACCAGTTCTAAATACAATAATTTTTTTTCTTGTGGTCCAGCAATGTTGTCTTTGCTGAAATTCCAGATAAGTACTGGAAAGTGATGTGTGTGTGTGTGTGTGTGTGTGTGTGTGTGTGTGTGTGTGTGTGTGTGTGTGTGTGTGTGTGTGTGTGTGTGTGAGTGAGTGTAGGGTAGTGTGTGAATTACACTTCAAAAATCACAGCTGACTGAACAGATTTGACCGAAAACACATTTAACTAAAAATTCAGTTCATTGACTGAAAAACTTTATTTTTCAAGCCATACCTTTAAAACCAGCTTTCTGTAGGAGGACAAGTATCCCTGCACCCCTCATCTTCACCCCCACAGCCCATTACTTAAGTATACTAATTCCATAATCACAAAACAGTGGATAAAAGAGAAAAACATACAAAGTGAATTAATGCCGATGGATAAACATACTTCACAGAAAACTTCATTAGAGCAAACATAACTTACAAAATGTTTTTTACTGGGGAATATGCACCACAACACCTCCCATACCTCTCAACCTGTTAGAGCAAAAAATCTGGACAAAGGCATAAATAAAAGTGGGACAAAGGCCCAAAAATAGGGACATGTTTTAAATATTGCTCTTACAAACTTAGAAGGTTAATAAAGTAAAAGGTTTGGTGTTAGCATAACTTTTCTGAAGGGTAAGAAGTCTGAAACTCAAACGTCTGTCATTATTTTCTAACTTCAGTTTTTAATGATTTGCTACTAGTTTGCCAGAAAACACAATTTTGTGAAAAATGGACCAAAAATATGAAGCAAAAATCTGGACATTCTGCAAAAATCTGTACAGTTGAGGGGTATGACACCCCCCCATTCCTCTTACTTAAATATATTAACTCCACAGTCCAGTCACACAACAGTTGAGAAAAGTATAAAAACACAGGAAGTGAATCACTGATTCTTTAAAACTTTCACTGAATCATAATTCAGTCCAATGAGTAACAGTCAAATGTGTTTTCATGGTTTCAGTCTAATTTGTTCAGTCAGCTGTGATCCAACAAAATGGGATTCAGACAAAAGAACTACTACCATATATGTATATATCTATCTATCTTTATGGGTTCCCTTCAGAAGCTCGAAATACTAAAATCTCAAATTTCAGTATTTCGAGCCCAAGAAGCCAAAACCACATAATAGCGAAAGTTTAGAAGAGCAAAATTCAAAATCTCGAATACCAGAGGTTTTGAATTTCGGGCTTCTTAAAGTTCCGCTGTGGACATGCATTCAGGTAAGTGTGTGTGTGTGTGTGTGTGTGTGTGTGTGTGTGTGTGTGTGTGTGTGTGTGTGTGTGTGTGTGTGTGTGTGTTAAGGGGTTTGGGTAGGGGCTGTGGTGTGTGGCAGTGTGATGTTTATCGTGTCTCACTGTTGCAGTCATTACACTGGGGTTATCCTGCTGGCAGGCTACCTGCAGTCGGTTATCCTGCTGGCAGGCTACACGCAGTTGGCTTGAATTCCAAAGTCCTGGTCCGGCGTTGGTTGCTGTCGCCTCTTCCCTGACGTCAGTGTGCCAGGGGTATAAAAGATGCAGCTGACACCATTTTCTTCCATCTTTCTTGCCGCGCAGTGCCCGAAGCAAAAGCTGTTCGCAAGTGCCGGCCGGCCGACTCCTGAGATTTTCGAAATCGAATTTCAGATCCAACGTCTTCAATAAAGCTAAGTACCCCATTGGGGAAACTTTTTTCTTGCTCCAGACCGATGTCAGAAAAAGTTAAAAATTGTATTTCTTGGGGGAAGCAAATACCTCATAAGGATTTCCACTCTTACTGTATTCCTTGCCTATGCCCTAACCATGACGTTGCTAGTTGTCGGTTTTGTGCTAGATTTAACCAACGCACTATTAATCATCGGTACAATTTTGCTTTTCATTATTTTGGCAGAAGGTTTAACTACATAATGCCATTGGAACAACCGATGACCGGAATTCATAAAAAATGCAAGGATAAAGACAAGGACAAGCATCTGAGGTCCAAAACCGACGACGAAGTCTCTTCTAGGCCAGTCGCCGGTTCGCCGGTGCTCAGTGAGGTGCTTTCGCAGCCCCTGTCTCCTGCTACCTCAGAGCCACAGGCCGCCTTTGACTCCCACGTGGAGACAGCTAGGCCTCTGGATACTCAACGTATTGGCCCTTTGGAAATTAATCCCTCGGATGGGTCCGGAGCCACTGAGCAGGCATCGGCTTCTGAGGGTGTCTTCAGACCTACACAACTTTATATAAAGCCTACTTCAGCATCCAAGACAAAGTATAAAACAGTTTTAAAGTTAAGGAAACCAGTACAGCATTCTCCAGGACAGGCTTCTATGCCTAAGAAACAGATGCTCAAAATGGCCGAAGACCTAATTACTTTGATCAGGGGTTCCCATCCCTCTCCTGATAAGAGGCCTAGGCAAGACACTGACTATGATTCCTCTGATCAGGTTTCCATTTCCTCTGATTCCTCTTCTGATCGGGAATATTCTATTCCTCCCTGTGAGGATTCTGATGCTGAAGATTCTATTCCTTCAGCTTCTCCTTCTGAGGACTATTCTTTTGGGGAAACCCTGCATACTATGAGAGAGCATTTCCATTGGGAGAGCCAGGATTATTCCGATTCTAAGAAAAGACTTAGAGACTTTCTTTTACTTCCTCAGCACAGACCTCTTGCAATTCCTCTGTTCTAGACATAGTAGATGATGTTTTTTCAGAGTCCGGCCTGTCTCCAGACTATTTACCTCCTGCCCCTGTTAAGCCGGACAGATACTACAGGGTCCCAGACTCTCATAAATTTCTTTACAAAAACCCTGCTGCTGACCCAGAAACTATCTCACAGGGTCCCAAAGGGGTCAAGGCAGCTTCTGCCAAAAACCCTGTCCCCTCAGCCAGAGATTCTAGGGCTTTGGACGGATGGGGGAAAAAAGTTTACACTTCTGCTACCTTGGATGTAAGGGCTTTAAATTGTCAGTTTCATATGCTCAAACATCAGCAATACTTAATGTCTTTGTTAAAACAAAAAATGTTGACAAATTCTGAATGTTCTGAGAACAAAGATTTGCAGGATTTATTGCATGCAGCTGAACAAGTGGGAAAACATACTTTGCAATGTGGCTATGATTCAATGGAGGCCTCATGCAGGGCCACTGTTACAGGTTCTGTTATTAGAAGGCATGCTTGGTTAAAGGAACAGAATCTGCCTGATCATGTTAAAGCAAAATTATTGGATGCTCCTTTACAGCATGATACTTTCTTTAGTGTTAAGGCAGAGGAGGTGTTAAAGAAAATGGAGGATAAGGCAAAATCTATGCAGACAGTAAAAGATTTCTTACAGGTACAGCCACCCAGATTTAGCAGGAACTGGCCCTCTAAGAATTGGTCCTTTCCAGTATCAGACAGACCACAAAGAGGCAGATTCAGATGCCCTAGAGGCAGGCAACAGCCCCAGGGCTCATACAGGCCCAAACAATGGGGTGCTTCTACCTCCAAAAGCGGAGAAGACAAATCATAGCCTTATAAAAAACAGTCCCATTGACTTCCCTCTGCCAATGCCAAGCACTTATTTTTTGGCAGCACCCTTAGGGGGAAAGCTAGCACTTTTTTCACAAAACTGGCACAAGATCACCCAGGACAAATGGGTCTTAAATATAGTCTCTCAGGGCTACAGGTTCCACTTTCACACCCTTCCAAAGGCAAAAGGCATGCCAGACCTGCCACACAATCAATGGCAAGAGGCACAAAAACAAGTTTCATCTCTCATGGACATGGGGGCTATTCAGCCAGTGCCTCAACAAGAGCAGGGACAAGGATTTTACTCAAGACTTTTCTTAGTACCAAGAAAGGACAAAGCCTGGAGACCAATTCTGGACCTGTCTATTCTAAATACTTTTCTGGACATTCCAAAATTCAAAATGTTGACTCTACAGCAGCTTGTGCCCATGCTGGACAAGAAGGCTTGGCTTGTAACTCTGGACCTCAAAGAGGCATACCTGCATGTCCCAATCAGACAATCTTGCAGAAAATACCTCAGATTCATAGCTGGCTCACTGCACTACCAATTCTCTCAACTGCCCTTTGGCTTATCTACTGAGCCCAGGGTCTTCACAAAATGCCTGGCACCAGTAATTGCATTTTGCAGACAAAGAGGAATTCAAATATACCCCTACTTGGACGACTGTCTTATTCAAGCAAAGGACAAAGATATTCTACTACAGCATCTGGCATTTGTAAAAAGATTACTAATTTGCCTAGGGTACACAGTAAACGAAAAGAAATCAAAACTAGTACCATCTCAAGAGATAATATTCCTGGGTGCAAGCTTAAATACAATTGCCCAGATGGCTTATCTTATGCCAGACAAACAAAGGCATCTGACTTCTTACTTCAAAGACTTGACAACAAAGACCCAGTTATCTGCAAGAAAAATTCTGCAGGTGCTGGGCTACATGGCATCCTGCATTCTACTAATTCCATATGCAAGACTGCATATGAGGAAACTGCAATGGTATCTAAAAAGTGTTTGGACTCAACATTGCCACAGCCTGGAAACAGTAATTGCTCTCATTCCCTGCCTGCAACAGGAATTTCAATGGTGGGCACAGGCCTGTCACCACAACAAGGGACGGGCATTCACCTTAACCACTGCCAGGCAAACACTAACAACAGATGCATCAGATTATGCCTGGGGGGTGCACATGGCAGGAAAATGTATTCAGGGCACATGGCCCACAAACCAAATGCATCTTCATATCAATCAAAAAGAGATGCTAGCTGTACAAAATGCCCTGACAGCCTTCAGGGACTTACTTCATCCAGGACAACTACTGATAAAGACAGACAATACTACAGTCATGTGGTACATAAACAAGCAAGGGGGCACACATTCTTACCCCCTCTGCAGGCAAGCCATGACTTTGTGGAACACAGCATTGACTTATCAAGTACATCTGCAAGCACAATTTCTGCCAGGAAAGACAAATACTTTGGCAGACAAACTAAGCAGAAACCTCATGGATCCT